>NW_019242000.1:0-66675 GCF_002742605.1 Olea europaea var. sylvestris | reverse complement strand
CATGCATATTAAAAGAGATGAAAAATCTGATTGTTTGTTTTTATGTCAAGAAGAATATGTGAATAAGATTCTTAAGAAGTTTAATATGTTTGATTGTAAGCCTGTGACTTTACCCCTTGCTAATCACTTTATTCTAACATCTGATTCATGCCCTAAAACTGAAGATGAACTTGAAAGAATGTCTTAAATACCTTATGCCAATGCTATTGGTTCAGTCATGTACTTAATGATTTGCACCAGACCTGATTTAGCATTTAGTATTAGTGTTTTGAGTAGATTCCTGGGGAATCCCGGTGAAACACATTGGGAAGCCTTAAAATGGTTAATGAGATACTTAAAAGGTTCATCCAACCTAGGTTTGATGTTTAAAATGAATAAAGAGGGGGTAATTCTAAAAGGTTATACAGATTCAAATTTTGCTGGAAATAGAGACAATAGGAAATCCACTTCATCTTATTTTTACACTTTGTGTGGCACTGTGATAAGCTGGAAATCTCAGTTACAGAAAATTGTTGCTCTATCTTCCACCGAGGCTGAATATATTGCAGCCACTGATGCCATCAAAGAAGGCATCTGGCTGCATGGTTTACTAAATGAACTTGGCTTTGTAGATACTAATCCAATTCTGTTTTCTGATAATCAAAGTGCAATCCATTTGAGTAAAAAACCAATGTTCCACAGTAGAACAAAACATATTGATGTTAAATACCATTTTATAAGGGATATTATTTCAAAAGGATTGCTGAAAATAAATAAAATTTGTACCTTGAACAACCCCTCAGACATGGGAACTAAAGTAATACCTTTAAATAAATTTGAAAATTGTTTGAAGATATTATCTATTGATTCTTTATATTGAATGTACAGGTACAACCGAGCATATGAAACTATAAATGCTGGTTAAGCTCATGGCTGCACTATATGCCTTAAAATTATGGAAGCAAGGTGGAGATTGTTGGGAGTCGAACTGCTGATCACCTTTGATTTAAATTGTGCTTCCACAATTGTAAATAAAAGCTTGTTTTGTAAAGTGACACTTTACTAATGGAAGGAGTTAACTGGATTGTGACACGTGCTGATCTCTTGGCCATTGGATCTGATTCTAGATGATTCTATACATTTAACCCTAAATGATTTGGGTGGTGGTTGGTCTTTCATTCTACTTGATTCGGCTTCTTGAGTTCGAGGGTTTTAAGTCGCCTCTCTTTCTCTCTCGATGAATCTCTCATTTTGGCTCCATTCTTTAGTGATTTTCAGAACTCTTTCTTGAGTTAATCCATGATATGTTATAGATCTCCAACCTAGTGAACTGCCGTGTTGAGTTCATGGAAACCTGAGTGGTTTCATATGATGTGCAGTCGGGTTTGATGAAATCTTGGTGATTTCTTGTGTTTTCTGTGTGGAATAGCTTACATATTGTATAATGACTTGTGAAGTCATGTGATTCTTGGATGGCAGTTCCTGTGACTTAGTTGTCTGAGTGATCTGTGCGTGGTTTCTTTGTGAACCGTGGTCTGCCTTGGTGAATCCTTATGAGATAAGTTTTTGTGACTTGTATATTGTAATATTCTAAAATATTGTATACTTACTGCCTGATTTTGGGGGCCTTATGGTGCAACTGAGCTGAATCCATTCATAGTGGATGCTCAACAGGGGATTAGGCACTTGTGCTGAACCTCTGGGACTTCGGCCGAAAAAATCATCGTGTTCATTATTTTTGTACATTTATTTTCTGCATTTATTGGTTCGGTTTCTAAGAATGTTGGTTAATCCTGAGTGTCTCGACATTTCAGTGTTTCAACTAAAACTATGAGAATTACGGTGCACACTAAGATAAGCGAAAGCTCTAATCAAGAGAATCACATGTGATCTCTACGCTTATTAATCATAAATCAATTAATCCAAGTCAAATGCATGCAGAAACAAGAATGAAGTAAACACCTCCAATTGCCTTAAGGTGTCCAGCAGCAATATATGTTTAAGTTGAAGAGCCTTTAACTGATTCTGCATCTCGCTGAGTTTAGATAGCATTATAGACTCACAATCTTTTATTACAGTCTCACTCGTGCCTTCCTGTATTAATCGCGACCGTAGCTTCTCTGTAGAAACAACAAATTCTTCAGAAGGTTCAAAGTCATTGCTTGTCAATACTCTAGGGAATTTGTCCTTGGTAACTAGAAGTGTTTCAATCCATGCAGCTCTGTCCTCTTTGGATTGGCAACGCAAATGGAGAGTTTTCGTTCCAGTGAATATTGAAAGCTTTTTGTCATCTGAGTTGCTGGCTCGAACTGACCATATTGCTTGGCATTTAGCAGGCTACATGGTGAGATAATATCGTTATTACAGAACTTGAATATTTATTTGGCAACAGTAAGACCAGTATCAGATGACAATGTCCCTTCCACTACAAGTAAAAATCAGGAGCTCACAATGCACAAACTTTGCAGCAGATGTTCAAGAATATAGTGTTTAGGCATTAATAGTAACCAATAGAAAGTGGAGGGTTTTGGCAGCAAGGCCTACAAACATTCTTACACATATTTGCCATAGCTGCTAAAAGTGTAACAAAGCACTCATTATGTTATCAAATTTCCATGCTATAACCTTCTTTCAAAAGACAGACTGGAAAGTGGAAGGTTGGTGTTTCACTACCTCCACAGCCATCTCCTTACACCACAAAAAATTAAACCTTTTCCCGTTTTGATCTGCTTCAAATAGTAGATGAAAAAAGATAAATTTCCGAATTTGAAGAGGGTATTTTCAAGTTTTTCCTTCATATCCATTCTTGTGATGACATATTGTTTATATGCTTTTTAAAGAAATGTCAAGCATAGTTACACAATCTGTAAAAGTTGACATTAATAAACAACAATTCTACTGCTTTCAACTTCTCAACCCAAGTTTCCCAATTTTCAGAACAGAAGTTCCAGGTGACATATTGTTAGCACAGTATACTTTTCAACCAATGGGCTTCCTCTGAAGAACCAAATAGTCCAAACCAATTAAAGTCCTACAAATTGACACAAGTTGTAAAAATCCAGACATAGCAATAAAGTAATTAGGCCACAAAAGGAAACCTTCTTCTTTTTGCCTCATCATAAACACTTCCATAGAAATAACTGATGCTTATTGAAAATCCGTATATCATAACTTTTCTTCATCAGTTTATAACAGTATGCCTACCTATCCTTAATAATAACATTCCCAAAAAATATATACATATTCACTTATAAATCCAAGCTAAAGGAGCTAACCTTCAAGTGTATTTTCCCAAATGGCTTCCACCGCCTCTCTGAATTAAATCCATTACCGCGATTGCCATGACTGCTCCCATTACCACTACTAGCTTTCCTCATATACCTCCAACTCTCCTCCCCAATCACCCTTGATCCCTTGTCCCGGGACTCATCACGATCTTGTCCGGCCCATGCACCTTATAATAAGATAGCACCCCATCTTCCAACACAAACCACCTCGCCCTCCACCCCTTCCCTTAATTCACCCACTTGCACAAAACCCCAACTACACTCTTTGAATCCCTGACCTCATTAATTTCCTCCTCCTTCTCCAATGAGCGCAAATCCGCAGATTCGTCAACGAAACATCATTTCTAGCAGAGAAACTCCGACGAGAGTTAAAACACACCGGCCTCAAATTTGCATTATCATTAGCGCCATTAACGTATTTACCGTCAACTGTTGGGAAATTTGCATCACTGAGGAAATTGGAGAAGAACCAATAACCATAAAATGAAGAAGATGAAGAACATAATGAAATGAAGGGTCGAACGCGTAATAGCTGTTCTCAAACTATATTTGTCTCCTCTCGAGATTGTTTGAGATGCTAAAGATTTTGGCAAACGGTTTATAGGATTATATCAAGCCTTGTTAAAGATTTAGCACTAAAGCATAAGTGCGATATTATAAAACTTTAAGAACACCAGGAAGATTTTAATATGAATAAGGAATCAATGGTTTGATTTTATGCGGAATAATATTTGGATCAAAAGATGTTTCTCTCATGTTTGTAACGGTCTTTTTTTTTCACACTCTTGAAATGATTACAAATCACCTATATATAGCCATGGATGATAGCTGCTCGAAGTGGTGCCAAACATAATGAAAAGCCACTAAAATTTGAACCTTCAATGGCAAAAAACAATATTGCAACGGTCAGATTTCTTACCCATGTGACCGCATAATATTAATCCATGCGGTAGCATGGAACATCACAGGCAACCCCTCCAATTTTCGGTAAGTGGCCATGCAACCGCATGGCCACATGGCTCCTGCAATCGCATGAGCCAAGAAATTGGGCCACCGTTTGGTTTTTTATTGTTTTATTCCATCGTTTTCATCCCACCGTTTGGTTCCATCCACCATTTAGTTTTAATATTCGACTTCCACCGTTTAGTTTTAACATTCCATACTTCAACGCTCTATTGATTTTGAACAAAATCTCAACAATCCCCCACTTGTTCAAAATTCAATAAAGTCTCATATCCAAATCATACGATACTTATGCATAAGGACTAGATATCTTTTGATTTGAATCTAGCCATAGTGTAATCCAAACAATATAGTCGGAATCAAAGGTAGCCGTAGCTTTGAACTAATTATTCCATGTGACAATACCGGTTCAAAAACACACACGAATACCATGTGTTCTCAAGTTCCTCAAAACTCGTTTAGCGCTATTATGACTTGCGCTCATCCTATTCAACAAACTTTTAAGAGAGAAACTCCAACTCTTAATTGAGGTGACACCACCTCGAAGTTTGTTTAGGTGAAGATTTTTCAGTACCTTTGTTACTTTTAGAGATACTTGTATTTTTAGCACTGAACTTCATTAAGAGCTTTAATGCTTAACCCTCACTTCAATAACAACCAGCATTATTTTACTAAGGATAGGGTCAATGCGGATTTCAATAATGCTACAACCATCCCACATATCGAATGACTTGTTTTTACCATTTGAACCTATAGATTACCTTTTGAGTAATGACAGGTAGGGTTGCCGTCATTGGTGGACCTTTATAGATTAGGAGTTTCAACCCCATCCTATTTGAAGTAGATGCCACTAAAGTTTTATTTAGTGGTCTAGTTAAAGGATCCGCTAAATTCTCTTTGGAAATTATTCCACCTTTGATAATTTTCTTGTGACGTCACCTCTAAGACTTATATGTCTTTAGTTCTCATTTTATGTGACTTAGTATCTTATCAAAATATAGTTAGCCAATGATCGATTCATTTGATAAATACAACTTGTCACCACCAAGAAGCCACATGCTTCTCACTCGTTTTATTTAAAGCCTTATTGATTTTTAAAAACACCATTGGATGATTTCCATTAATTCATTACACTAGCCAATCACTTCTATTTGTGGATTTTAATACTTGGGTATTCACTTATCATCATTGAATCATTGCAATGATCTTTAATAAATATTCTTTAAATATTCCATTAGTTTTCCAAGCACCACAATCAGCCTTTACCAATTTTATCCACTTTAGACTTAGTGTTTTCATCCTTACAAGCCCTTCACTACTTTTCTCCATCATAGATGTATTTCTATGATTAAAAGATAAAGGATACGGTAACTTTTTAAACTAAGTTACCCCCACAATTCCTCAATTAGGAATTCTTATGCAATCTTGTAATGTTGTATACATATATCTTTGAACTTCTCATATAAGTTCATAAGATTAATGTTAACCCCCACATTTCGGGTTATACTCGAACATAGAGTTCCTCAATATGTCAACCCCCACATTTGGGATTGCAATTGAACTTAAAGTTCATCAACTCTTTTATAGTTTTTCTTATCACTTTGATAATACTCCTGAAAGTTTAGTTACTTTCAGATAATGGTTGTTAAGTCACAACATACTTCAATCCAACTATCTTTAATTTTGATCACATAAATCAACTCAATTGGTTCCTCGACTAAGACTATGCTTCTTGTTTAACAAGAATTGCACTTTGTCACTTCTACAAGATTATATCATATCAAACAATAAGGCATATGTTCACCTTATTCATATTTGGACAAAATCATATTTTGTCACATTTATATGCAAACACGACTTTGCATAAGATCATCTCACTTAATTTTGTAGCTATTATCATTTTAATAGAACATGAAATCAACCATCAAGTTTATCAAGTGATTCTCGTATTCCAATCGAATAAGTTGTCATGAAATTTCATGAGCTTTCAACAAATAGTAGGCATCCTTCCACATTTATGCACATCCTTTAGACCCATTAAATATTAATAGACTGGTCTCAAAACACAAATATGGACGTGCTTTACTTGCACCTCGAAGTCCATAAGCCAACATAATAGCAAATGCACTGTGCAGCAAATGGTGTCATATGAAAACATGTGGACAATTCAAGTGGATATATCATCCAAGCAAATGTGATAGCCCATATATTGGAATTAATCACCGAATAACAACCATGGTCAAATAGATCTTCACCCATTACAATTGATTTAAATTGCATTCTTTAACATTCATGCATATGAACTATTCCAATTGTTACAACAAAGTGAGATGAAGTAATTCATATGTAATTTTTCATTTTCTAGTAAAGGAATTGGTCATGAAAGTTCACATAATTTCTTTCATAAAATTCTAACACTTTAGAATTTTCCCGTTCCTGTATACTTCAACAAAGAAATGGAAATTCAAACATTTTCAACAAATGCATTCTTCCAATATTATAATCCCATGTATGTGAACAATTCCCAAATGTCACAATGAAGTGAGACTAATCAATTTATTTCATTTCCACATGCAGTAACATTCATCAAAATGCAATAAGCCATACTTTGGAAAATCACATATTTTTCATCTAAATTGGTCATAGAATATTTCATAATATTCCATATATAAAATCAAATTTCTATAACAAAGCAAGATGCTTTATTCTAGGCCAAACATATCACGTAGAAAATTTATTATTATGCAGCTTAGCATCATGCAATTCCAAAAAACAATTAGTACTCTTCCAATGAAAGTACTTACCCATTTTGAAATACTTTGCAGCCTCCTTCTACCACTGCCCTTGTGGTTTTTCAATACATGAATAAATTCTCAAGAATATTTTACCTATCTGGTGACTAGATTAATTCCAAATAGATTTATGGCTTCAATGTCTTTAAGTTTTAGAATTTCTTTCACAGAATTCTAATACTGCTATCATGACCATATAACATCATGCAAACACAATTTTCACATTCGAAAATTAGTAACCAAGCATCAGGAGTCACCATTTAGTAATCTGAATCATATGCACTTGTCTAGAAAATATGCCAACTTGTATGATCACAGGTTGTGATCCTATCCCATCTTCATGAATCTTTTATTGGTTGATATTAATGCACCACACCCATTTTACTTACTTCCTATTATAATAAGTTAGCGATTGAGCAAGTTCCTCCACCGCCTACCACCGATCAGCCATGAATCTATCCATAATATCCCAAAGAAGCTTTACTAGGAACCGTACAATTGGGTTCCATTTATCCCTTCCATGGCTGGCAAGTGTTTTTGCGAGGTTTCGATTGGGAGAAGACAATCAGTAGAGATTCATTTAGACTATTCATGAAACATAGAGGATTTTATATAAAGGCCATTTTTCAGAATTTTATTACCAAAATATGCCAGTAAATTAACCCCAATAAACAAAATTGTCAACTTCACAAATGGTTTTAAATTGTAAAATTGAAAAGTCACCATTTAATCCATTTAAACCATATACACCTTTTCATGGTCCTTGACTGATTACAGGTAGCCACGCATGTTCGACCAAAAGCAGTACCATTCTCTGCCAGCTATTGAATTATGCCAACACGTATAAACTTACATGCATTTTTCTCCATTGGCGGCTGGTTGGTCAGATATTTAAACAAAGTTTAAGATGGTTTTTATCATAAAGGAACATGATTGTTGGCATTTCAGACCAAAGAAACATACGAATTTGGAGAGCAATTTCGACTTACACAAAATCTGGATTCAAGTTCTCCTACAAGTCGAGCCATCAAATAGTCTCCACGAACAAGATCTCAATCCATCAACTTGATTGTCGCCAAAGTGGTTTCATTCTCCATCGCCAAAATATAGTTTGAGATTGTTGGGAAATTTGCATCACCGAGGAAATTGGAGAAGAACCAATAACCAAAAAATCAAGAAGATAAAATGAAAAAGATGAAGAACATAATGAAATGAAGGCTCGAACGCGTAATCGCTGTCCTCAAACTATATTTGTCTCATCTCGAGATTGTTTGAGATGCTTAAAGATTTTGACAAACGGTTTTTAGGATTATATCAAGCCTTGTAAAAAATCTAGCGCTAAAGCATAAGCCCGATACTCTAAAATTTTAAGAACACGAGGAGCAATGCAGCAAAGTGGATTCATCCTCACTGCCAATGAAACCAACCATCAAAATCAGCTCATTTCACACAAAAATCTCTGATCTCTGACACGACAGCATTTGTAGAAAGAAAATGTGGGATTTGAACCAGGTTTCTTCACATGGGCGATGATTTTAAAGCTTTGCTCGAAAAATGACATACAGATTCTGAGTACGCTATAATTACTATTTAATATATACAACTAAACCCTATTGATAATAAATCTTCGTTCTTTCTAAATTTATCTTCAATCAGCCACCTGACTCATTATACCTTTATATGCGTAGTGAGTGGAATTGCATTGATTCATGGATCAGTTATAGATACAGAATGGTGTATGTATAAGTTAAAACTTCAATTTTGCAAATCCATTAAATGCAGTGGTAAGTGATAGTATGGAGTAGAGGGAGGGGCCGTAGGATAACTAGAGGGCACGGTGAGTGTATAAATGCATTTATTTATTTATTTATTTATTATTTATTTATTTTTTATGACGGGAACCATAGCCGTTACCCTTTGAGTATGCATTGAGTAAATTTTCGAGCTGATCCAATAGCCTGCAAATCACGTCAGCCAGGTAAATCATAATAGACAAGCCCGATTGGAGAGGCTCGACTAAGAAAGGGTTGGTATGGGGAATTGAATTCGTGACCAAAGGTTTTCGCACTCACATGCTCCACCAATTCGGCCATGCATTATTTACACATATTGAATGAGGATGTAGCTAACGTGCGTTGTGGGTGAAAACTGGGAACGTAGAGATTTATATTGTCAAAATTGTTGTAAATATAGTTAGTAAAATGACGGAATTGGAGTTGTTGGAGGGGACACGGCCCAAAAGGGGGTTTTTTTGTGAAAGTTTTCCGAGGGTATATTTTGGAAATATGTATCTTTATTTATTTTAGGAAGTTATTGTTCCATAATTTAGATAAGTGAGCACGAGATTTCGATTTGATTTCGAGTGTCGCTGTTTATTATTTCACTAAATATATCAGTGTAAGAGTAACAAATTTATTAATGAGCTTTGAATTTAATTGAACTTTAAAATTCGAAACATATTTGTGTAATCAATTAGATTAGATCATTGGATGGGTCGGCTTAGGTATTCCGACACCGGAAATCATTCATTATACTTTGAGTAATTCGTAAATAAAACTATTCGAGTGCTTATAAGTATTGAATCTAAACTCAAACCATCGATTTCAGTTCAAGTTCGATTCTATTCATAATATTGTTTTTATATACATTTAAACAATATTTTATATGTCATTTCAATACATATATCTAATACGTTATTTACTTGACAATATTTGTGTAAAAGAGAAAATCCAACTAAAAAAATTTCGAGAAGCAAAATAGTGAGAAAATTACAAAATAAAAATTTAAATGATATTTTGAGAAGAAATTATTTTTGCTTAATAATATTATTCGATCCACAAGTGAAGTATTCTAGAGCCTATAATTTAATTATGGATAATGATTAAATTTTTCTACTCTTAAGACGAATTGATATAAGAAATATTAATTGGATACATAACTATATAGTTTCAAGATATTGCAGTTCACATATTGAACTCACTTTTTTAAATAAAAAATGAAAAATTATATTTCAAAAGAAAACTACGAATTCAAAATAATAAAAAAGGTAAATCACAACTCAAACTATGAATTTATCAACTTCAATTTTCACGCGTTATATAAAAAATTAAGAACTATTTAAGTTTGTAAACAAGGCAAGAAAGTATAAAGCTCGAATTGAAAAGAGTGAAAGCTATGATTCAACTACACCACTATCTAGCTTGAATTTTTTTATTCATAGAAAGCCCAAACTGCATAGACTAACATATACTAACTTTGAAATGCAATAATCTGATCTGAGGCGAGAGGCAAAAAATTATGAGCTAGTCTTAAATTTTTAGGGTTGGTGTCTAAAATTTTGGACAAATTACTACCCAAAATAGGATTTTTAGATTTTTTTAACCTATCAAGTGCAATATTATCTAGTGTACCCCATGCTTCAATCATAGACACGATATTGATACTTGTATTTAAGAAAAAGTTTTTGTCTAATGAAGTGTACAATTGACAATGATGGATCCAAGAATCTTAATCAACTAAGGCGGTCATTGACCATTGACCCTCAACCGTCAACCGTTGCAATAGCAAGATCGCTTACGAAAGATGAGACAAAGGGAAAGAGGGATGACTACAAGAGGAAGAATATAAACTAAGAAGACATCCATTTTTCTCTAACAAGTTAGCTATTGAAGGCTTATTTTCATAAGAAAGTATGCCTTAAACAAGTGCACGAATAAGTATATATAAAATTTCTAGCATGAATTTTACAAATTTTGAGGAAGAATTTGAAAATTACATAAGACAAAAGGGGGAGTTTATTTATTATTATTATTATTATTTTTATGACGGGAAAATCCGTAGCCGCCACCTTTTGGGTGCACATTGGGTAAACTCTTGGACAATACTCAATTTACAGTACAAATTTAATTTTAATTATACTGTAAATTGAGTATTGACAAAATGTGATGCTTCAGTGCATGAGAATATGACTTTCTTGAGATTTCTTTGTTTTATTATTTCCAGTAGCTTTATATATTTCTTATTGAATGTAACCACACAATGGAATATACACATAACATTTCTCTCATAGTAAAGAAATCATTCCATAATCTGTTAACAAACCTCAAATCACAGAGAATTATTACAATTTAAATAAATCACGGATTCTAAAATTATCGCAAAACACACATGGTTGGGTGCAATTTTCACTATTTTTTATTAATGAAAAAATATTTGCAAAGCCCAATTAAAAGGCAGGCCTATCAAACGATAGCCCGTGTCTGTTTAGTCATATTGCAAGATCAAAGAGGGAAGCGCGGCCTACTCTTTCTCGGTACCTTTTTACACTAAAAACAGGAACATATAAATCACCCCCTCGGCACCAATCTGTCTTGTGTTGCAGTGATTTCTAATCAACTTCTTCATCATCAAACTTGGAAGGTAGTAATATCGGTTTTTACTAGTGTTAAAACGGGTCTCGATTTGTTTGTTGAGAATGATTTAATTTGAGTTCACTCCTTATAATTTTTTTTTCTGTTTTTTTCTGTTTTCAGAATTGTTATTTCTTGATGGTAATCTTCGTCTAGCAAAAGTGATTTTTTCAACAATATTCTCTTGAATTTTTGGTGCGGTTGCTTATAGTTTTCCCTTGCCTTGAAAACTTGCTGCCCCTCTAGTGTAATAGGTGAAATACACAGACCCCAGGTGGCTCTGCCCCTGCCAGCCCTATGAACCACAGGTAAATGCAATTTTTATTTTCTTAACTTGTTGTGTATATGTAATATGTAGGTTAATGTACAAATCTGGGCTTAACAAGATATGTGAATTCTTGAGTAACCAATTGCTCTTTTTCCTCTTTTAGATGTTTGGCTAAGCTTAAAAAATTTACTTGTACAAGTAAAACCTCAAGTTTCAATTTTCATTGGTGAAAGTTAGAAATAAGTTACATTTGGAGTTTTGAAAAGTAACTTTTGTAATTAAAAATTAAAAAAATTCAAGGGATAAAATGTTACTTAAAAGTGTCACATGCTCAAATCCTTACATATTGCCCTATTTCAAGATTTTTAATTTTTTCCATATCTCTGTGATGATTGGTTTCAATGCTAGTTACCTCATTCTCAATTTTAATTCACTTGTAGATCTCTTTATCTGTTTTAATTAGTGTGTATTTGTTTTTACTGTTTTAAGGATAATTAAGAATGCTCCGGAAGTTGAAGGATTTCTATTCTATTTGGCAACTGAGAACTCCATTGCGTTTGAGTACTTTTAGACAAGACTATTTTAACAACAGCGGAGTCAATGTTTTTTTGTTCAATGGATGTTGCACAATGGTGGATACTATTAGAGGTGATGGCTCGTCCTTTATTTCTGAGTCGGCTGCGCTTCCAGATTGGGTGAAATTTTTTGATGAGGACACAGTTGTTAGCAAATCGCGGGATGATGACTTTGTGCCTCCTTCAATATCATATTGGATTGAGAATCCTGAAGTTCGTGATCAAGAAACTGATATAAAAAGCATAGTAAATGATATAGTTGAAAGTGATGTTGATAAGATCAGTAAGGTTCTAAAGAATCAGTTTAAATCCCCTGATGAGGTTATGGAGAAATTAAATTGCTGTGATTTTAACATATCAAAGGGATTGGTTGAGCAAATATTGACGAGATTCAGCTTTGAGTGGATACCAGCTTTCGGGTTATTTAAGTGGGCTGAATTACGGGGAGGAATCACACATTCGCCAGATTTGTATAACTTGATGGTTGACAACTTGGGAAAAACTAAGAAGTTTAATCTCATGTGGGAATTAGTGGGAGAAATGAACAAATTGGAAGGGTACGTTACATTGGATACAATGACTAAAGTCATGAGA
The DNA here is from genome assembly GCF_002742605.1 of Olea europaea var. sylvestris. Lineage (NCBI taxonomy): Eukaryota > Viridiplantae > Streptophyta > Magnoliopsida > Lamiales > Oleaceae > Olea > Olea europaea. The sequence continues at coordinate 53,808 of NW_019242000.1, read as the reverse complement.
CGTCTTGCAAAGGCTGGTAAACATGAGGATGCAATAGAGGCGTTTAGAAAAATGGAACTATTTGGAGTAGACAAAGACGTAATGGCAATGAATATATTGATCGATGCCCTGGTCAAGCAAGGAAGTGTTGAACATGCAGAAAATGTCCTTTCGGAGTTCAGGGATCATATACCTCCGACTTTACAGACTTGGAATGTGTTAGTGCATGGTTGGTGCAAAGCTAGGCAGATTAGTAAAGCTAAGAAGACCATTGATGTGATGAAAACACAAGGATTTTCCCCTGATACGATTACTTACACCAATTTCATTGAAGCCTATTGTCGTGAAAAAGATTTTCGCAAAGTTGATGCTACTTTAGAGGAAATGCAGAGGAATGGGTGTCGTCCAAGTGTAGTGACATACACTATCATAATGAATGCTTTGAGTAAGGCGAAGGAAATAAATAAAGCCTTGGAGATTTATGAGAAGATGAAGCAGCAAGGTTGTTCTCCAGATGCTTCGTTTTATAGTTGCTTTATTGTTTCGCTAAGCAAAGCTGGAAGGCTAAAGGATTCTTACGATGTGTTTAAGGATATGTCAACGCAGGGCATTGCTCCAGATGTGTTGACTTATAACACTCTAATTACTATTGCGTCCCAGCACTTGCATGAAGAGAGAGCACTTAAGTTACTCAAAAAAATGGAAGAGAGTCGGTGCAAGCCTGATCTTAATACGTATGCACCTCTATTGAAAATGTGCTGTAGACAGAAAAGAATGAAGATACTATCCTTTCTATTGAGCCACATGTTCAAGAACGATGTCAGCGTTGATCTTGGTACGTATTCTCTTTTGGTTCGCGGACTAAGTAGGAATGGGAAGCTGGAAAATGCTTGCTCCTATTTTGAGGAATCAGTTCTGAAAGGATTTGTACCAATGGATTGTATGTATAAGAATCTGGTGGAAGAACTCGAGAAGAGGGGCATGCTTAAGGAGAAGGAGCGAATTGAAGAATTAATGTTACAAGCTAAACGCCAAGGATATGGTGATGATAATCCATAAACTAGCTTGTAGTCTCTTCAGGGTGGATCTCTTCGCTCTTGATTGTTCATTAGTGTACACTATTTTCAACATTTGAAACTTTCATTTTAATTTGGCATTTGCCCTCTCAGATCAACTTTACATTGCGTAAAACATCTTCACCGTCTAATTTTTTCCATCAAATAGGTTCGTCTAATAGGTGCGTACGCTTCAAATGACACATTTGGTAAGAGTTATTTTTGGTCCAACCATTGTATTGAGTCCTTAACTCCAATATGATATAATTAAATTTATATACATGTAGCTGTAGCCTATGCTTAGTATATTTTTATAAAGAATAATGTCTAGTATCTGTGGTGCTAGAACACCAGTTTAAGTGTAATCATAAGGTGGAACCATATGATTCATTTAATTATTCTTATCATTTTAATGATATTTAGCACCTTCTAAATTGATGTTTTAACATCAATGATTTTAATCAACATGACTATTTTGTTAAAGTAGTGGATTTTATAAAATGTGTGATTGAAAATAAGTTTGAAGAAAAATGAATTTAAAAAATAAGGGCCAAATAGGGGTTAAGTAAACATCTTTCCCATAATCTGTACACACCCTCGAACCACTGCCGGCAGCCTACTATCATCACCAGCCACTAGCCCCGTTTGGTCACAATGTCTCTTAACCCCATTAAGCACAAACAAAAACCTGAACAATGGTCATAGGTTTGGAAGTTTCACATATCCATTACAAACTACTCTTTAGTTTGTAGAAGAAAGGGTTTTTAAGGTGAGAAGGTAAAAAAAGAAAAGAAAGGTCAAGCGTCAAATTGACGTTGCAAGATGGGTTGAGAGAGCAGAAGTTCAGCTTAGAAATTTGATGCTCATGAAGAGTGGGATGTCATTATCGAGTCAAATTCGACTTCGATATAATATCGGAGTATTTGAAAACGAATTTAGAGTGGGATCTCGTTTCCTTTCGAATACACATGCCAATGGTTCAATTTTAATGCTATTAACTAGGTCACTTTGGTTTCCCTTTACAATTTTCAGCAATTTAAAAGTTGCATGTGATGTATTTGGAGATTGGGTGCAGCAATATATCCAAGAGTACCTTATGAAAATAATAATAATAGTAAAACAAAGGGAAAAAATGAATGGAAAAAAAAAAAAGGTTAAATGCAAATGATCTCCAACAGAATTGTGCAAGGCAATTCTAACAAAAATCAATATATGTCATCGATTCAAATATATGAACAACAACATTTTCACAAGTTATCACGTCCTCAACTCTATCAACTATTCGTCGGTTCATCCATTGAATCGGCCCTCTAAGCAACAATTTTTCAAAGCCAAAATAAAGATTCATTTATTTCAATAATTGAATTAGATCATTTTGGGTTGTAGCCATTCTTAAGATCGCTTTATGTAATATTCGCTTCACAAACCATTCTTAAAGCACCACATGTAGTCATAATTGAAATTGAATGTTGTTATGATAGACATTTGATGCTATAAAATGACTAGTTAATTTTTTTTATTTTTTTTTCAAATTCACTTCTCCTCTTAAAAAAACTTATAATTTTATTATTATTATTATTATTATTATTATTATTATTATTATTATTATTATTATTATTATTTTCACATGTTTTAAAATGTAAACCCTCCAAACAGCCATAACCGAAACCTTGCATTTCCATTTGTAACACAAGCATATCTTCACAGCCCCCTTTTCTACCCCAATTTCTAGGGTTTTCACAAGTCATACACCAAAAAAAGAAAAAATTCCAACAAAAAAATGTCCGCTTTTATATATTCACTTGGACCAAATACAGTTTTATCTCCATTTCCGGACAGAACCAGAACTCTGAATCCAGTTTTACACAGAACCTATTTCAGTAATTTCCCAATTCATAGACCCTTTTTGAAGAGGAGTCTTGGGGTGACACGATTTGGATTGGGTCAGTCTCAGTTTCCTGACCCGGATGGTGCTGGGGAAGTAATTAAGGACCTGTTTGGTAGAGTTGAGGGGTTCCTTTATACTGTTGCTGATGCCGCAGTTTCGAGTTCTTCAGATACAGTTAATACTGTTACTACTACGCAGAATAATGATTGGCTTTCTGGGATTACCAATGGCATGNCAGTTTCGAGTTCTTCAGATACAGTTAATACTGTTACTACTACGCAGAATAATGATTGGCTTTCTGGGATTACCAATGGCATGGAGACAGTTTTGAAGGTCTGTATAAGTTTCGATTTTTATTACGTATCGAAAATGGAAAAGAGTAATGGAAAGTTATCGATTTATTGATTTTTTATGCGTTTTTTATTTATTTTATTTTTTATATTTGAATAGTGGAATTGATGGTTTTGAGGAAAAAACAGCTGGTGAAAATGAGTTTTAAATCTAAAGTTATAATAGAAGATGAATATTTGTGGAAGTTTTTATATTATTGATACTTGTCTGTAGAAGATGGATGTTTATGCAACTTTCGAATTTATTGATACTTAGAAGATGGATACTCATGCAACTTTCCATATTATTGATACTTGTTTGAACTTCTGTTCATTATCATTAGTGACCGGTAATCTGATAATATCAGGTATATGTGTGTGTGCACATGTATTGCTATGGATTGTGAAATGATTGAGAGAGCATATTTATACGGATTGAGTTTCAGAAGCTAAGTACACTAAAATTGTAAAACTAGAATTAAACTTGTTTAATTCTAATTTTAAGACTGTGTATATTGGAAACAAATATGTCCTCAATAAACACTTGATGACATTACCAGAGACTTACTATTTTCATTGAAGCTTCAACATTTTAAAGTTGGACTGACAAATTTAATTGTTTCATTCTGATATTATCTAGAATATTTTCAATAAAAAATAAGCTACTGAACTCTAGCCAACAAGATAGATGGATCCACTGATTTAAAGGTAAACCAAGTGAGATGAATTTAATGAAAATGATTGTTGGAATGATGAAGGTGTAGCGCAGCCTGCTCATACACTCACTAATGTAGCTCATTTTTCACGTGAGCATGTCCATCATGACCAATCAGTATTAAATATTTTTCTCTTTTGATTTTTGAAATGGTATTGCCCTGGTATTCATTTTTTTACTCTCTACAACTGAGACTAGATGTAGCAATCCTATTCACCGAGCTCAGGTGTATTATGTGATTAAGTTGATATTGGGAGAGCTGAATCCTGGGGTGGTATTGGGGGTGGAAAGGGTTGCTTAAAGACATAACAGACTTAAAGGGCCAAAATGGAGATACTAGTTGAGATATATAGATTAAGCCCTCATTTGACACATTCACACAATAAATATTCTACACATAAACCCAAAATTTTTTCCTATTTTTTAACCACACATTCTCCTAAAAATCACTATTTTAAAATCTATTAATCCCAAAAATGGGGCTCAAACAAGGGCTAAAGCTTTATACCTAAAGATGTTTCTGATGGAGATCCTAATATGTGTAATAATAGAGTTTTACTAAGTTTAGATTAGTTTGTTTTAGTTTATTGTAAATTTCTAGTTTGACTTAAATTAGGTTTTGTGTGTATAGTTAGTTTCCTACTTAGATTAAGTTAGTTTAATCTCTATTTAAAGAGGATCTATACATTGTAATAATTAGACTTGATTATTGAATAAACTCATATTTCCTCCTCTAATAATCCTCTCTTCTCTTAATTTTTTCTCAAGTCTCATAAATTGCTGGTTGTGAATCTTCATTTATGAGCTTCCTATGTTTGTTTCATCAAGAAAAAGGAACTCCCTTCAGTCCTGCTAGTGGCTCCACCCCTAGCTCTTATTAAGCCCTTGTTTGGTGGAGATTAAAATCAAATTTTTAGTAGATATTGATAAAAGTTTATTAAATGTGTGGCTTAAAAGTTGTGGGCCCAATGAAACATGTTACTAAAATTAATTGTTGACTTTGATTTGGATTAAAATACTGCCAAATAGGTGCTAAATTTACTATGATATTATTAGTTCACGGGAAACGTTTCAAGCTGTTGAAAGAATAATGGCAAGTCCATGGAGATATTTTCCAATGGGATTTTTAGTCCTAAACTTGATTCAATCCTTAGTTTCATTTATTTAAATGTGATTCCAGGCAAATCACTTCAAGTAAATGTTTTATACGTGTTACTGGTTTCTCGGGGCTCAATAAAATGTGTGCTGTTTCTCAGGTTTTGAAGGATGGACTCTCTACTCTACATGTTCCTTATGCTTATGGTTTCGCGATTATTTTGCTGACAGTACTAGTGAAGGCTGCCACATTTCCTTTGACAAAGAAACAGGTTATTTCCTACTGGTAGTAGCAAAGTTTTTCAGTAATCCTATTTGTGCTTATTTTCCACTGTCTTGTTATTTTAATGGCCAAGTATTTCATTGAGAGCAAAATCTTCTGTAAGTCTGCATGGCTCTATATTTCCAAGCTATTTCCAAGCTTCTAGACAAGTGTAAGCATTAGTTAAGTCCGTCATTTTATCACTTTCAGGTGGAATCGGCATTGGCAATGCAATCTTTGACACCTCAGATAAAGGCTATTCAGGAACGATATGCAGGAGATCAGGTTACTCCTTGTCCTTTTGTGAATATTGCTTTCTTACTTGAATAAATCTGGGCAATCAAGGCTCGTAGTTTAATAGGGAGGGAGGACTAGTTGACCTGAGTTGTTCTTCTGGAAATAAAGGATGCTTGGTCTGGGAATTTGTAAAGCTGGAACATTTTTACACGAAACCTATCTGCTGATAGTTAATTGGATTGACTATTTGGGCAATTTCATTATAGTTGTTTGGCTTTAAATTGTCAATTAAATTGGAAGGCATGTACTCCTTTGCCCAATACATTAGAAAGATATTTGGATTTAGAGTATGTCAATAGATTCATGTTTTGCATTCCCACACTTTGTTTCTTATGCGAGCATGTGTTTGCAGGAGAGAATTCAACTCGAAACGGCTCGATTATATAAGCTAGCTGGCATAAATCCACTAGCAGGTACTAGTCTCTACACCAGTCCCTCACCACCACCACCCATTAAAAATAAGTGAACAATGTCCAAAAGGAAGAGAAAATTGTATGTTTCATTTTATGGTGGCACCTATATTCATTTGCACTTCTTGGCCCTGTTTGGGAGTGATTTTTTAGCCCCCAAAATTTGAATTTTTAGACCGTTGTTTCACTATTTCAGCCATAAATTTTAACTTTTTCTCTCATAGGTGACCTCTACTTTTCTCCTAACGGTAGGAAAATCAATTCTCAAAATCACTTTCAAACGGGGCCCTAATGGAAGTTAGTTAATTGTCGTTTGTTAATGTAGAGTCCCTTGTGGTTTGGATCATCTTTCTGTGGTTATGATTTTGCTCCTGTTTGTTTTTGTTTGTACCAGGATGTCTTCCCACACTTGCCACAATTCCAATATGGATTGGGCTTTACAGAGCTCTTTCAAATGTGGCAGATGAGGTAAAATCTCAGCTCATTCTCCTTCCATTCCTCCTTTTTCAAGTTTTTTTGTTTTTTGTTTTTTCCTTTCTCCCTCTCATCTCATTGGGTCTCTTGTTTTTTTAATGATCAAGGGACTGTTGACAGAAGGCTTCTTCTGGATACCATCACTGTCTGGTCCAACAACGGTTGCAGCTCGACAAACTGGCAGTGGTACCACGTGGCTTTTTCCATTCATTGTGAGACCCTTGTCATCCTTGCCTTCTTTTTCAGTAATGTATCACTTGTGAGGTCTATTTACTGTAAATTGGTGTCATTTTTTTGACTGATATGGCTATTTTGTACATATATATGTGTGTGTATGTATGTATGTATGTATATTATTTTGAGTTATTTCATGTATTCCATCTCACTTTCTAGGGAGACATTACTAGTACATAATCTACTAGTGAGGTCTTGGACTAGTAACACTGCAGTTTTCTTTTCAAATACTACTTTGTAAAATCAATAATTGCATGTTTTTGGTTATTTATCTGGTTCATCTTTCAACCTTGGTTTTTATATTGAAAATGATACCGTACTGATCCGCAACTTGGTCTTTATTTTTACATAGGATGGTCATCCTCCCCTTGGATGGTCAGATACTTTGGCATATCTTGTATTGCCTACACTACTGATTATCACTCAGTACATTTCTATTCAGATCATGCAACCATCACAGGTTTGTCAAGTTAAAACTGTATGATCTGCTCATTATTTATTTATTAGGAAATGAAAGACTGCATTTGCTTTTGCTATTCCTATTAGATGGTGACACTTTAAGAAATCTTCTCTTGCTTTTGGACTTCTATGCTTAGCTTGATCGTTAAATTTATATTGGCCGTCTTCTATAAGCAACATCACCTCTTGCTGGACAGTTGCTTCAACAATTATTACAAGCAAAGTACTGTTAGTGTATATATTTTATTATTAATTTATTTGTAAGTTATGATTTCTTTTCTTTATTTTGATAACTTTCAGAGCAATGATCCGAGCCTAAAGAGTTCTCAAGCCATAACCAAATTGCTACCTTTGATGATTGGTTATTTTGCTTTATCGGTTCCTTCCGGTCTGAGCCTTTACTGGTAAACAGCTCTGAAAATTTTGCATTCAGTTACTTTTATGATATCTTTTATACTTTTGTTCTCCTGATTAGTTTTAAATATCAGTTCCATTATTCTTCATTTGACCTCTTTACTCTTTATTTATCCATTTAAATTTTTTTCTATTTGTTTTTCTTTTCTACTTTTTTCCTTGCTCTGGTTGGGGTGAGCAGTTGTAGCTCTCTAATAGTAGATGACTGTTTGCATGCTTTTCATGCAGGCTTACAAACAACATACTCAGTACAGGTCAACAAGTATGGCTGCGGAAATTGGGTGGTGCAAAAAATACAGTCGGGCAATTGAGCAATGACATTATTAAGAAAGAGCAATCGCAAGTTCTAAAGTCTATCTCTGAAGCACCTGCAGCCAAAAAGGTCACTAAAGAAGAAGAAAAATTGACTTCGGAAGGAATTCGTCCGGGTGAAAGGTTGAAGTTTAGCAATTTATTGAATTATCATAGCTTATGTTTGGCATGATTATATATTCTTCCGGTCTTGTATACCTTTCCAGGTTTAAACAGCTGAAGGAGCAAGAAGCACAAAGAAGACGGCAAAGAGAAGAAGAGAAAAAGGAAAATGAGGAGGTGGCAGCTAAAGGAATTCAAATAACAAATGAGGAGGTTAAGAAAGAAGTCAATGTACTTGAGAAGGAAGATAGAACTCATGCTGAGTTACTTGATGCTGATTCTGTGACCAGTGTTAGCAGTTCATCGACTGTTGATGGCTTTGTTATGAATGGTAATAATACTAATTCAGAATTGAAGGATGACCAAAAGACATCTGCTTGTACAGAAGAAAATGCTGAAACTTTTGAGGATCAGGAGAATAGAAACAATCGCCATCTCTATGAGAAGGTGGAGAAGGTAATCCTCGTTCCTTAAATTGTGGCTCTGCATCTTTTTTATAGTTTTTTCTTTATATCATGGATTGCATGGTATTGTGGCATGGAGGGGTTCTTTTTATTCTCTTAATCTATATGAATGAAATAGCTTTTATAAAAGATACTGACTAGCTATTTGAAGAAAGTTCTCAGATTTTTAATGCTCTGACCAGTAATGTCAGAGATGCAAAACTATTTATTAAATGTTATTCCTTGTAGACTATAGTGGAAATGGAACTTTCTTTTCACTTAGTTGCTTTCTTTGTTGTGAAGATAAAGCACGCTGGAATTACTAGTAATTACAATTGATAAATTGTGTATAAAGTTTTCTGATTTTGCAGTATGGTATTACCCCGACACTGACTTATATTAAAGTAAAAGCAGTTAAGGTTGTAAGTTATCTAAACATCAAAAATTCATAATAACTTCTTTCATACCGTGAAATGGAAATTACATATAACATCTTAGGCATACCAGGTAAAATTTATTACATGAGGTTAAAATTACAAGACTTACTATTATTCTAACTTGGGGTAGCCTTGATGAGTTTTACGAGTAGAACTACAATATCAACCTAGAATTCGCCCCATATTCCTCAAATTTGAATTTTGCCCCAAACTCGAATTTCTCGAGCATCCATACTTTTACTAGTTTTTTCTAATCTATGCGCAAATATTTGTTAAATATCATGAAAAATAAAATGATATTTGAATCCAAAATTTGGTGCCAAAAACTGTCTGAAAATTCATCAAGTGAGCCAAAATATAGGAATTTTTTGTGGAATCCTGAATTCATCAAGTTGATACTTCTAATGGCTTCCATAACAATATGGAACATGTTTCAATAAAATTTGATCAAAATAGTCTGTAGAATGATGGGATAGTGATGCAAGAGCATGGTAATTTGACAACGAACAAGAAAAGGAACCAAAAAAGAAAGGGGACCAAAGAGAAGGAAGAATTTATGGCGAGAGAAATCAATTTATTCATATATTCAAGGGTACATATTACAATGAATAAGCCCTCTATATATAGAACAACTAATCTAAATCAAAATAATTTCTATTAAGCTATGACTTTATTAAACTATCAAATCTAATCTAAACATTCATAATTGGAATCAATCTCTACTTTTAACATAATATCAGAATCCCATCTTTATTCTATCTCTGTCAGATAGTGAAACCTGAAAATTGGACACACTTAAAATTGATGAGCAAAATTCATTTGGCTTTTGAATTACTTATAAAGGTGGAAAAATGAGGGAGAATCATTCTAGTCAGGTTTTGGTCTGAAAATCCGTCGGAGAGAGGATACCTGCCACTCTGGTTATCAAATGCTGAAACTGACAGCCCACTTTGATTCGTTTCGTTAAAATGACTCCTTGAAAGGTTAGGCTTGTCAAAAAGTTCAATTGTCAGAAAATGGCAACAGGTTCGAGGATTTTATATCACATAGCAAAATTTTGTTTGACTAATCATTCATATATTATTTCATATAATATCTGTACATTACACAATGCACATACAGGAATACTGATTGAGTTGGGCAGCCTCTCCCATAATTTATCCCTTTCCGGTAAATGTAGAGAAGCTCTAATGAAGAGGGTTACTAGCTAGAGATTTAGACTTCGACTGTAGCTTTGCTTAACCAAGACAACATGGAGTTCAAATAAGTTAGAACATTAATAATTGTTGGTATTTCCTTTGTAACAAGTTTTTAGTGGTCAGCCTTAGACGTTTGACGGAATCATTTCATGGTATAAGCGAGGTGTTATTTTGGAATTTTCACATAGAACTGTGTTAAAAAATGTTGAGATATTTAGATAGCACACAATTTTATTTGGCTTTTGTTTACTCTTCCTCGGAAAGTTTTTCCGTGTTCTTGGGTGGGGGTCGGGTTGAGATGGCACAACTGCTAGTAAAGGTGGATAGATTGATGTTTTCAGCCGTGCTTTAAATCATCTGAAATATCATGAAACAAATATTTTAACTTCTCGTTGACTTTGCTGAGATTGTTTAGGTAGAACGTTATTGACGACTCCCTAGGAAGACAGCCTTATTGCTTGGAGATAAAGCTAGAGCAAAATAATGGATATTGGAAATTCATGTTTGGAAGAATTCAAAAAAGTACCAGTGAATGCCATGACGTAGTCTCCGATAAGAGTGTTGTGTGTGTGTGCCAACCTAAGAAGAAGATTCCATGATTTGATTTGGTTTTTGGCTATTAAGTACCGGACATTATTTCTTTTCCATTGTGGGCATCCTCAATTTTTCATTAAATGCTGGAAAAACATGTTTAGTTTGCATACATCTCACAATATTTAGATTACGAGAATTGATTCAGTAGATGTGGTCTGAGTGACCTCTCTCTTCTTGAACCCAGATTTTTTATGAACCTTTTAACAATGAGTAGCTGGCTCCTAAATTTTTTGAAGGACTTCACAAATCTATATCTCTGTTTAGTTTCTCTAATTATGTCGTCCTTTCGTGTATGTAATGTCTCTGTCTGCTTGTTTTTGCATTCATCTCCCTGTGCAATCCTCGACGATGTTATGATTGTCTAATTTCCGGTTTCTCTACTGCAGGAGTAGGTTTCTTGTTACTATTAGAAGGAAGGATAATTAGCAAGAATGTATAGGACGGGATTGAGTGAGTTTCCAAAGGATATCGACTAAGTTAATAAATTATCGAGCTTTCTTTGAAAAGCATGTTGGGCTCATCTTCACTACTCCACGAGACACTCCAAGATTGCCAGTATTGGCTGATGGATAGAATTTCCGACAGATTCACGAGGAGGGTCTATATTATTATTGTGAAGTAAGATTTATACATCTATTTGTAATGTAACGCAAGAAAATAGCTTATTGAACTTTTTCTGAAGTTTTTTGGCTACAAATGTGAGAACAGAGTACATTTTGTTTACAATGTCCTTCTGTAAGTGAAACAACACACACACATACGGCCAAGTAGACAATTTCGGTTGATAATCACACACATGGGAAGGAATAAAAAAATCATGGGTCCCTCTCATGTGAGAAGGTTGTACAACCAAAATTCTTTATAGTTTGGTATTGGCACATTCATTAAGGAGAAAAAGACGTTCAAATCTTATTGTATATCGTGTGTGTACATATTTGATATAGGTCAACCGACTCGAAATGATTCTGCTCCGCCTTTGAATTAAATTGAGTTACCTTGAAAGCAACATGTTTAGCTGTTAATTATTAATGACTCGGCCTGATTATATTTTATTCAAATAATTATGTTCTCAACTGAAAATATACGTTGTTGTATGTATTAATTAATATCACTATTGATTGTCAATTAGGACGACCTTTCTTGAATAAGTAAGATTACTTGTACTTGTAGTGAACGAATCAGATTGATGGACACGCATTCTACTGAATCTAAGCCGTAAAATTCGAGTTCTTGAGCTGAAGAACATGCAAATTAATATGTATTTTTTTGTTAAGGTCAATCGATGACCCACATAATAATTGCACATATTATTCATTAATTCTTTATTTAATCTCATCAACTTAGAAGAATGTAAAATTTTAAAGTTCAGTAACTACATTTACGACAGGTAGCTCACTATATTTGTTAGTCACATGAAAAAGAAGGAATTTATTTATTTATTTATGTATAATATTATTTTATTGGAGAGAGTGTGATTAAAAAAAATAGAGAGAAAAATGTAAAATAAATTCTTGGAATAATAAATTTAATATTATTAGTTTTTATCTTTTATAAGTTATCAATAGACATGTTAAGAATTTATTTTTATTTTTTTCTTATAATATTATCGATAATGAAAGTCAATTTTTCAGTAAATTTTGATAAAAATTGATGAAATATGTAGCTGAAAAGTTGTGGTCCCATAAAATATGTAGTTAAAATTAATTATTGATTTTGATTTAGATTTTAATCATTTTTTTTTTTAGCTAAATCAAATAGGGGTTTTAGATTTTATTTTGTTCCTGATGAAAATTTTGGTTAGTATTTAAATTTATGTTTTGATTAATTTATATGTTGACGAAATTTATTTGATAAATTAAATTTGTTAAATTATCTATGTTATTAATAGTAATAATTAAAAATCATTCTCAATCTTTTAAATAAAATGTTTTTCCTTTTGACCTGATAGGAGACAATTGGTATATTTTAAGTTTCTTTTGTCTTGGTCTGTATTGGTCTGGTCGGTTATGCATTTAATTTTAGAAATAATTCAAAATTACTAATAAATTTTTAGTTTGTTATATTAAAATGTAAATATTTTCATAAATTTAATTTATGCACGAAAATTTCATTTATAAATAAGTAAATAAAAACAAGAAATAAATACTAATGTTAGAAAATTTTGTCGGTAATGAAATAACAATTAGAAAAAAAGAAAAGAAAAACTTCTCAACCCTAGGTTTATAAATAATAATTACAAGATATCTCAAGTTACCAACGTAATACTTCATTGATAACTTTTTAGAAAATAAAAAAAAAAGAAAAAAGAAAAAAAAAGAAAAAAGAAAGGGTTAACCTTTGTTGGTGAAACCAACATCTTCTTTATCAGCAATTGGCAATGTCAATGATGTCATCGATGCCTCTTATGGGATGGTCGAGTTGGCGGAGTAGGTAAGCGCGGAGGCCTTTGATTACGAGTTCAATTCCTCCTACCAACACTTTCTCGGTCGAGCCTGTCGCACTGAGCTTGCCTAATGCGGTTTACCTTGTTGGCGTGGTTTGCATGCTATTGTGTCAACCCGAAAGTTTACCCAGTGCGCACCTGAAGGGTATCGGCTACAGGTTCTCCCGTTATTAAAAAAAAAATGACGTCGTAGATAATATTGCTATTGGTAATCCTTGGTGGAGGTGCTAAAAGGCAATAGGATTGTATTGGTGTCAAAAAAATTCGATTGTGACACAAACTTTTCAATTGTTGATGGATGTGCATTGGCAATAATCGATAATACCATTGTTGGTAATTCTACTTGGAATCATAGAAAAATAAAGATAAATGTAGATTTTTGTCAGATCACCAACAATAATATTGTTGCTTATAATTTTTATCCCACATAGAATCAATAGTGCCATTTTCACAATTTCCAACCTGAACTACTCAGTGCCCACCTTATCTTCAAACTTCCATCACATAAATATTTTAATTATAGTGGCCTCTTCTTAAATTACACCCGATACAAAAAGTGGTAAAGGATGAACGTGTTATTCAGAATTAGAGATGTGGAATGTAGTAATTTTTTTTACATATGAGGAAGTGTCTCCATATTTGTCACAAATCAAATGTCAAAGTAATTTCCTCCATTTTATAATCCTTCACTATGCCAATTAGGCTTAAACATGGAGGTAATAAAATTGCTTCTTACCATAAGTACTAGTGCATTTTATAATGAGTTCAACCTTTTTGGGTATTACTATTTCCATCCACACTTTTTATGTTTACATTCATTTCTAAAAATAAAATTTTATTATATTTTAAATCCTATGCAAATTTACTTAAATAGACATAAATAAAATTAAATAAAAATATGTAACTCTATATTCATTTCTTATTTTTATTTTCATTAAATTATCCTAAATCTTTTTACATTATTTTAGAATTTATTTTTAACTAGAGCCCTAATAGTTCACAGAAAATTACTTGAATATGTTCGAAGCATTCTAATACTCAAAATTTTAATAGACAAAGAATTTAGTAAAGAATGGAAGAGATTTCACTTGAGCAAATATATACAGACATAACAATATATGAAGATGAATTTGAAAAAGTAAGGATTACCTTTTTATCGTGCTTTGCTGTTTGATTTTTGTTTGAATTTGGACGTTTTAATTTTCTTTTCTTGATTTTACCTATTATCCCTAAGTCTAATTGGTAAGGGCCTTGGGTCACAACAGTACATTGTGTGAATATTTCTTTCCCCCCCCCTCCTTCTCTTTATCTAGTTTTAATTCTTTGTTGTACAAAATCCTAAGTTTTGGCACACGCATTGCTCTTTTCTAGAAGCACGATGTCCTTAAATGACTTTATGTTGGGTACCCCTATCAAGGGGCTACAATTCAATTTCTTGTAGATATGGTACAAAAATAAATGGTTGCAAAGTCGTTGTTGAACAAGAAAAACAGTAAGATAAACTTTGAAAGTACATAATTATATGGGTTTGACAATTGATTGCCTACTGAGAGATTATTTTTAGCAACTTCCTTTCAATTTATATGCTATTTTGCGTTTTTTATTTTGCTCTCAATTATAGTGGGTTTCTTCACAAGTATTTAGAAAAGTTCCAATTCATCTGCTATTTCAAATACTTACAATTGTTTTAATTGTTATCTTATTTACTTTTGAATTTATGTCATGACATTACTTGACACAATATTTTTAATTTAGGATGCATCTACACATAACTATGATGTTCTGAATGAATTATTTGTCGATTATAAGGATATATTTACGACAAACATGGTATGTAATGATTTTATTTTTTAATATGATCATATATTTATATACAAGTATTTGATATCTAGAATGCATTATTTATTGATGGCACATATATGTTTAGACAAACATGGTACGTAATGATTTTATTTTTTAGTATGATCATATATTTATATACAAATATTTGATGATAAACATATGTTTACAAGTAAAGAGGTATTAATTGATTGGGTTAAAACTATTAGTAAGAGACATAACATAATTGTTGTTATGAAAAAGTCCGACTTAGGCCAAGTTGGGAGAAAACCAAGAATTGATTTCACGTGTGAAAGATATGGGTTCATATATTTGTAGGAATACCAACAAAGAAAATGAAAAAGGGAAGAGACACAGAGCTACTGGAACAAAAAAGTGTGGATGCCTATTCACTTTGAATGGAAGAAAATTGATAAATGGTGATTATTGGATATTGAAAGGAAGACATAATCATGATATTGCCCATAACCTTGAAGGACATTCGTATGCCGAGAGACTAATTGAGAAAGAGACTTAAATTTCAGTTAACATGTCAAAAAATCACGTGAGACCAAAGGAAATTTTATACACATTGAAACAAAAATGATGACATAAATGTCAACACATTGAGGCACATCTACAATACACATAAGAAATTTAGGCTTAAAAAAAAGCTGCTAGGACACAAATGCAATAACTTATGAATAGGCTTGTTGAGAAGAAGTACATAGAATGGCATCACAAATCTACGGAGACAAATACAATTCAAGATTTGTTCCGAGCACATCCATATTTAGTAGATTTGTTGCAGGCGTTTCCTCATGTAATAATTATGAATTGTACGTATATGACAAATAGGTATTACCTTTGGTTGTTGGAGATAGTATGTGTCACTTCTACTGATTTGACATTTTTGATTGCTTTTGCAAACTTGACAAAAGAACGGGAGGAAAATTACACATGGGCTTTAGGAAGATTGAAGAGTCTAATGGATGATATAATAATGCCTAGTGTTATTGTTATCGATAGAGAGCTAGCTCTTAAGAAAGCCATTGAAAAAATATTTCCAACATTTACTAATATTTTATGTAGATGGTACATTTCAAAAAATGTCCTAAAAAAAAAAAAAAAAAAAAAAAAAAAGATCACATGGACCAATGGGATGCCATGCACATGTGGAATTTGTTAATTCTTTCAACATATATAGAAGAGTACAAGCAAAATCTAAGGGTGTGTTCTCTTTCCCGTTTTCAGCCTATTTTTTGTTTTCAATTTTTCAAAACAATGAAAACTTGTTCGCTTACCCATTTTCAAAAACAAAAAAAATAAAAAATTTGTGAAGAAAACGAAAAACGACCAAAATGTCGTTTTGGTTGTTTTCTATACAAAACTCTAAAAAATTACAAAACACAGGAAATGCCTTTTGAAACACAAAATCAAATCTTCATCCACTTTCTTCAAATCCATTCTCTGCCTTCTCTCTCTCCTGGACGCCGGTTGTGGGTGATCGACGTCGGCTATGGATGGTCGCACACTTCAACCGGCAACGAAGGAGATGTGCTAGTGTCGGCACCAACGTAGGGACGCGATGCTGTTATGAACACAGCGTTGCGACCCATTCATCGCTATAGCAGCATCGCTACCCTCGGGGAGGCGATGCTGCTGTGGTTTGGGGCCGTCTCTGGCGACGGTCAAAGAGGGAGAACTGCAGTTCATCGCGATGGGTGATCGACACCACAAATCTATCCAGAATCTGTCTTCTCTCTCTTTTGGGGGTTTTTTTGTTTTTTGGATTTGGGAGGCGATGGGTGTTGATGGTGGTTGTAATGGTCTGTTTGTGGTGGCGGTGGTTGATGGTAGTGGTGGGTGGTGTTGATTTTGGCAGTGGTGAGTGGTTCGGGGTGGTGGCAGTGGTGTTGATGGTTGATGATGGTGACAGTGGTGTTGATTTTGGTCAATGGTAATGGTGGTGGATTCGGTGGAAAACACATTTTCCAAAATTTCAAAGAATTTCATAGTGAACACGTTTTCCATTTTTCTGTTTTCAAAAACGTTTCTCAAAATGTCAAACATAACGTATTTTCAACAATTTCAAAATGCACACCCAAAACACAAAACTCAAAATGAATTCAAAACTCAAAACTATAAAACTAAAACACGAAGAGAATACACCCTAAATCTCTTAGAATCCAATTTTCAATAGTTTCCACAAACAATCAATTATGTCATGAATTCATGGCTTCTTCAATATAAAGAAAGTTTGTGGTAGGCTAGCAGCTTGGATTAATCTATATATGTACCTTGGAAATACGAGAACTAATAGGTAAATTGCTAATGGCATTATTAAATTGTTCTATTTGAAGTTGGTCAGCCTGGGCTCAACATTTGTTTGTTATTTTTCTTTAATCATGCATTTGACATTAAAGGCTAATTGTACATTCTGTCTTTGATTATATGCTGGATTCAAGTTGCAAAATCAAATGCGATATGAAGCTATATTGTGACAATATATGTTATGCAATTTGAGTATTCTACAATACTAGTTGTTTGACTTGTTTTTACTTGGATGCATTAACTGTGCTACTATCCAGTGAATTTGATTTTATTTTATCTTTAATGGTAGGACAAAATCTGCACATGCAAAACTTAAAGGTATCTAGGTTCTTCTCAAGGCAATTTCGACACATCATGGATGAGAATTCATACATTATTGGAGCTACAACATACAGATATTAAAACTTCTTTTGAAAAGAGCTTGGGTACTATCCAACATAATTTTAAACCTACCTTCTTTAAAAACCTAGGTGATTTACATCAATAATTGCAATGAATTTGATATTTCAAGAGTCCAAACCAGCTAATGACATAGGAATCGACAAGGTAGCTTGTGAATGTATTATACGACAAACACATGGATTATCATGTACCCATGAGATTTTAGAGTATAAAATAAAATCTCGGCCCATTCCTTTATTGAGAGTACACTCTCACTGAAAGAAACTTGATCTAATCCCTCTTAATAAAGGTAACGCATTCGAGATTAATTGTGCATCATTATTTGAGACGATTGAGAAGTGTTACCGAGATAATAATGATCATGTGAATGTAGATATTCTACAAAAATTAAAAGAGAATGCTAGTCCGAGTTTTAGGAATGTCAAAAGGGTCGAGCAGCTCGTAGGCTCGACCGCTCGGCTCGTCGAAATAGGACTCGTGGGCGGCTCGAGCTCGTAAAATCACGAACCCGAGCGCCAGCTCGTTAAAAATAACGAGCCACGAGCCTACTTAAGTGACTAAAACGGTCACTTCTTAAAAAAAGTGGCCGTTTTGGTCACTTTTTAAGTGACCGTTTGGTCGCTAAAACTTTTTAGTGATCGAAACAATCACTGAAACAATTTCAAATTTATTTATTTTTTATATTTTTTCCCTTCTATTATAAATGCCCCTTAACTCCCCCTTTTTTTTGTATCAATTACTCAATTACTACTTCAACTCTCTCAAGTCTCTTATCGAGTTTTACTTTCTTGTGCTGTAAAATATACAATACCGATTCAATTTTTACAATTTATTAGTTACAATCTCAATTCTCACAATCTCACTACATTTATATTTTTCTAGTTATTATATTTGGATTCATCATAAACAATCAAACAAATGGACCAACACTCATTTGTTGAGAGCTTATTTGATACGAGATGTGGACTACATCATGGTGAATTGCCTGGGATGCTACAAAGTTAATTTTCAAATGAATTTGTTGGTCTAAATGACATACCCATACTTGAAGATGTTCACATTCACGGTCAGGGAAGCTACAATCCAATTGATTTGGATGATATTAACGTTCTAAAAGCGGAACGTGAGGACGAAGATGTCGAATTAAACATCCTAGATGCAAGGGAAAAGAGACAGGGTAAAAAACAAGTAAAATGTTGGAATCACTTTAAATTGATTTCAACGGAAAAAGTCGTCGATGGCCATGCAAAATCTAAAGCAGTATGTAAATACTGCCAACAAAGATTGACATGACAAAAAGGAATTGGTACTACCCATCTCAGCCGCAATTACAAAGCATGTGCGGCAAAACATGGACTTCTTCCAGCTGGTAAAACACAATTTCAATTTGGCAGTCCAGACGCCGATTTTATGATTTCATCCCTATCCACGTGGGTGTATTCGGAGGACGATACTCGAACCGGAATGGTGAAATTTGTTACTGCCATTGAGTTACCTCTGGCTATTACATACAACCAACACTTCGTCTCGTTCGTGAAAGAATATCAGCAACCAAGGTACGTTGGGGTAAGTCGAAACACTTTTCGTGTCGATACAATACAATATTTTAATAATTCAAAACAACAATTAATTATGAATTTACAACAATATAGGAGTGTTATATCTTTAACTTCTGATATATGAAAATGGATTAATAAAAGAGTATATATAGTTACAACCGCACACTATATAGACCAACTTTGGTACATACATAAGAAAATTATTGCTTTTAGAATTATTGAATTTCCTCACAATGCTAATAATATATATAATGCTATTATCAGTAATGTAAGATAATATAATTGCGAAACTAAAATTCGGTCTTTTACTTTTGATAATACTAGTGTTAATAAGGTAGTCGTCAATAAATTGTGTAAGACACTTCAACCTAATTTTGGTGGGTATTTGTTTCATATTCGTTGTGTCTGTCATATCTTGAATTTAATTGTGCATGATGGCTTAAAACATATGAAGGATGGATTTCAAAGGATTAATAATGCATTAGTATATATTACGATTTCTCCTAGTAGAAAACAAGTATTTGAAAATTTTTGTGCCGAATTAGGGGTGACGACTGCTAAAATATTTGTTAGCGACATAGGTCATAGATTGAACTCTACTTACTTGCTATTAAAGTCATGTGAAGGTTTCGAAAATTTAATAACTGACTTTTATAAAAATAGACACGTTAGAAGTGATGACGATTGTATGTTAAATGAATCCGATTGGATTTTAACTTTGAAAGTTAAACAATTTTTGACATCTTTTTATGAGACTACAAAACTTTTATCCGGCGTTTATTATCCCACAAGTTGTATGGTGCTTGAACGCTTTTATATAATTGCAAGAACATTCCATAAATATAAAAATAATCCTGCTTTTAGTGAAATTATAATTGCTATAGAATTAAAGTTTAGAAAATATTGGGAAAAACTGCTTATGTTATTTCCTTTAACATGTGCAATGGACCACGATATAATATTTCGGGAACTAAATACGTAATTAATCAAATCAATAAAACTTTAGTAATTGATACATCTATTACCTATAAGAATTTAGAGTAAATATTATGTGGAATGTATGATTTATATGCGGAAAGAATGAGTGCGAATGTTAGTCGGGTACCCTCTACACCTACTCCTTCGACTGAAATTGAAGAAGATGATGTTGAAATAATGAATTTATTTCAAAGCATTAATACATTTAGATATGATGCAACTACAATGTGTTCATCTAGTGTCATGTCGTCTACATTTGCATCTCATCAAATATCGGTCGAAACTCAAAATACGATACCTGTCGAATTAATTGATTACTTCAATCATAATATGCCAACAAACAGAACAATTAAAAAAAGTTCAGAAAAAATAATTGAGTTTTAGCGAAAGTATGAAAGACGTTGGCCAATTGTTTCTACAATTGTAAAAGATCTGCTGACACCTCCGGTTAACACTATTGTTTCGGAGTCTGGTTTTAGTGCAGGTAAAAAGGGTTTTAACCGATGTCAGGAGCCGACTGAAAGAAGATGCTTTGGAAGCGTGAATGTGCGTGAAGGATTGACAGGACGCTCATTTTCGATGACAAGATAAATATGCTCAAATTGCATATTTGATTTAATTATATTAATCAAAATTTCTTTATTTTTTAATCGTTAAATTTAATTTTCTTTAAAAATTTGTACACGTTACAATAAGTTGTTCGTGTACAATTTTAATTCCACCTACTTAAAATTGATGTAGCCGGTCCCAAACCCGGATAAAGGAGGAGGGTTTACATTTTATCTACTCTAAAAAGAAATAAAAAATATATATATTTTTTTGTAAATGTATTTCAAAAAATAATTCGTCTTCATTATATAAATATTTTATACTTTATAAAAAATATTACAATATGATATAAATAAAAAAACAAAAAGTTTATTCATTAAATTATTTGTATTTTTTTTAACAATTTTTATTTTTTTTAAAAGTGTTTTCATTACATTATTTCATTTATTTGTGTTTTTCTCTTTAAATATAAAAAAAGACGAGTCCACGAGCCAAAACTCGGCTCGATCCACAAGCTCAAAATTAACAAGGCACGGCTCGCCACGAGCGCGAGCCGAGCTCATGAGGTTAAGGTCCGACCTGGCTCGGCTTGGCACATTGCCACCACTACCGAGTTCTATATCCTTAGTTAAGCGACAAGTCCAAACTAAGACAAAGGGTCGTTCATCTTCAGAGATAGATGTATCTACTCGTTGTAACTCGTCGTATTTTGAGTTATTGCTATCTGGACAAGACAATATGTAACAACAATTGGATGTTCCATTAAGCCTTTAAGTCAGCCTACACTATCAAGTCAGCTTTAAATTTGACAAAAACAAAAGGTGTTTGAGCATGCGATCAATGTCCATGGCTTATTTTGATTCATTTCCTACTCATTTGAGACCTTACATAATTGGTGTGAAGGATGTAGCCTCAAATGTCAATTGCGATTTTCAGGCTATGGCTAATATTGTAGGCATAGGTGAAGATAAGTGGTTTTTGGTCAAAAAATTCCTAAGAAAAGAGCTTGAATCTCATTTTGATGATTACTCTAGACTTTATGGAAATGATGATATGGTTCATGAGTTGATTCATTCACTCTCTCAGTTTAATGCTTATTCTAGTCGTGAGTATTGGATGATCATGTCAAATATGGCTCATGTTACTGCTTCAAAATATAAGGTTATTCTTGTTCACTTGAGCCAACAACGTCTTACATTTCTTCCACTTTGGGATGAACCACTTGCAATTGCATCTCATAAGATTGTTGCAATTGGATTTGTCAATGGCTGTCATTTTGTCTCATTAAATATTTATTAAATTAATTAAATTTGTAATTAACTAAATGATATTTCTACCCATGTTTTTCTATGGAATTGTGTGTAGGTAAATTGGCATGCTAGTGGACCAATGCCTCCTATTGCTTGTAATTGGTACAAGTACCATCATCCATGTACAATGGACTGGGCTACACCTTATCATGCTAAGACGTAATTTTTTAGGTCCTTAGTAGAAGAAGATGTAGTTATATCAGAGATAATTCATTTGGATAAACCATAATAACAGTTGACGATAACAGTGCTATTATTATTTGAACAGTTAATTGATTTGTTTGCTACGATTTAATTACCGATCACATTATGATAGCATGGATTTGGGACGGAGAAAAGCTTGATGAAGATTTGGTTTGGTTATGTTTATATGTTGTCGGCAGAGTTAGCGTGAGTGGTTAAATTGAACGTATTTCTTTTTCTTCAACTTGTTTCAAGTAAATGACACCCAGTTCTGCTTCATGTCCAGGGTGGGGGACAGGCTCAAAAACATGTCGCCCACGTGAACAGCCGATTCTCCGATAGGAGGGCGCCACGTGTATGCCCTGTTTTTTGCCTTGTCCCCAACCCTGGACATTTGGCTTTTTCCAAATGAAACCATATGTTGTCAGAGGAGTTATGATAACACAAGATGAGCACACTCATGTACCCTTTTCATATGAAAGCAGCATCCTATGTCGGTCACAATAAACATTCCGCAAAAAATATTAAAAAAATAAAAAACGATTATGTAGATCGCACATGGTTAACTTAAAGGAAATGATGACAAGAAAATAAAGGTGAAAGGCACAACATTGTTGGTACAATATATAAAAGGCATCACTTAGAGTATGTTTGCATAATCGATGTAAATTAGTGATGGACAAACGAGTATTACTTGTAGATCACTCCGTGTATAGATAAAAAGTTATATGAATGTTTATTAACAATTTAAAATTAAATAGATTTGTATTGCTATCCTCTCAACTAGAAACGTATGATGTGTATCATTTATTTTATTTTATTCTTTGTATTTGACATTTCTAAGGGAATAAGAATACAAATAAATGCCGACTTTTCAATTAGTATGTTTTTGAGTCTCCAACCTTTATAGGTGAAGTTTTGGATCTTCAAATTATTTAAATAAGTGAATTTGGGTACCCCATGTGAAGAAAACCCTTAATTTGGACGTGGAAACTGCACTCGATTTTGACACGATTTAAAGTTGGAGATCAAAAATATCAAAGAATTAAGCTTTCAATATTAAGTCATATGAATTGCTTGTGATTCTAACATCCATAATGACTGTTTTAGTTAGGTATCTAGAAATATTAAGTTAAATACACAAAATTTCACCTTTGAAGGTTAAGTACCATAACTACACTATATGAAATATTGAGGAATCCAACCATATCAATTTGCTCCATTTTAAACGCAACCAACTTGCTGATAAAACAATTAGTTGAGGATGAACATTAAAATTTCCCTTCACGATAATAATAACACGGCCTATAGATATTCAATACTATTTAAATTCAAGAGTTATTCCAGAGTTTTTCTCACAGGCACCATACACGTGTTGTATGGTGTCTTTTTTTGTGATTTTTGACAAGAACCAATGATAATGCTCCGAGTGAAATTCTGTAACAATTCTATGAAAGTTTTTCTGTACGTGGAGCAAAATTTTATTCAGCCCCGTTTGAGTCACATTATTGTAAAAATGAGAATGAAAAATATAGATGTTATAGGACTACATAAGAGATAAAAAGTCAAATATAATGACCTAATGTAATGAATAACGTTTATATTTTTCATTTTAATGGAAAAATAATGAGTTCAAAGAGGGCCTCAATTACCCACAAATTAATCTTTCTATAGAATCCCACAAAAGAATCAACTCATCTTTTCATGTACCCTTTAGAAAACGTAGAGGAGAGAAACATCCAATAGGGAGAAAAGGCTTGTATAGAAACACGCTATCCCGTTCTCAACTCTCGCTCTCTCCCCCAAAATTCTAAAAAATCCCATCGGACATCCCTCATCAGCTGACCATTTGCTGAGAGTCTAATGATCATCATTTAATCAAAGAAATACGCAAAATTGTTTCTTTAGACAGATACCCAATTGAAGCCTCTTTTGTTTTATCAGAATTGAATATTTCTTTCGGGTGAATTTTTAGTAAAAGTTATGTCACATTGGTTTTGAGGAATCTTGTGCCCCTATTACCTGTAAACTTCATTTCTGAATTTTTGTTGTTGCTCGATCTGTTGATGATCATAATGTACAGATTGACTTGCCAAATATTCTGGTTTGTTATTTTATTTTTTTTTCCCTTTTCCATTTTTGTATATTTTACTTGATTTTTCTATTTTAGGTGATGTATTATACTCGTTGGGTTAATCATCTGGTAGTCCAGATACATGTAGGATGTTAAAAATTTGATTTTTGTGGGGGAATTCTTGTGTAAAATCGTTGGATTGGAGTAAACTTTGTTCTGGGATTGTTTCTTTTAATTCTTTTTGATACCTTAATTTTATTTTAGAGATATAAAGATGCGAAAAGAGAGAGTAAAATTCGCTGTTTTTAAGCATGATCAAACATGCTAAACTTCAATAGTTTTCTTATCGCTGCTTGCGGATAAAATTTTACCTTTTGTGACAATTCCTTTATTTTGGGTGTGGAGTATCCTTTGTAATCCTTTGGTATTCTTCGTGTCAATGTGTTCTGTTTCGGGTTAAAGAATATTCCAGAAATGTTATTTGTTTTTTACATATAGCTGTTGAGTACTATTGAGTATTGGAGATTAGTTGATTCTGATGCTTTCAAATAGGGAATTCTCTTCTTTGCAAAATTTACTGCGTTTTTATACTATATCAAGTCATCATTCAATCCTGACCTCTAATTGGGTTCAGTGCTTGCAATTCTGTTGAGTGGTGAGGCAATTTAGCCACCGGATGTGTTTATGTTAAGCGAAAGATAATCGCAATATTGATGATCGAAATCACTTTCTTGTAGTAACTGAGTTTAATTATTGATGTTCTTTACATTACTCGTGTATTCATATTGGTCATGTTTATGTTTGCAGGCTTGATGCTTAGAGTTGAATGGTCAGCAAATAATTTAAGGTACAGAGTTGCACCACAGCATCTATTAACTCTAATACTAGTTCAACTATATGTAATTAATTAATTAATTATTATTATTTTATTTATTTATTTATTATTATTATTATTATTATTTTGCTAAGAGACAATGTGATAATGTGTATTCATTTTTATGATTTTCAGTGGATTAGATCTTCACTTCTGCTTAGTTAGGGCACTACAGAATTAAGTGGTGCCTATGGATGCTACTACTGGTGAAACTTCAAGCGGTCAATACCATAACATTCCCGAGGAAGAAATAGCTTCACTTGTCACCTCTCCCGTGGCAACATTTTCAAGGCAACGTCATTGTAAATTGCTGCTGGATACTGCTACCTTCTTGCTTTGGCTTGTCATCGCAGTGGCATGTGAGCTCCCCCTCTCTTTTATTTTGATTGATACATCATTTTTAGTACGAGCCGAATATTTATTGAGAACTCTTTATATGCAAATACTGCTTATAATTGAAAATTTCTTTGTTATTTTAATTTGTTATGCCTTGTGACTTCGAATGTATAGTTAGCAAGATCCACTGCTTTTTGAAATGGGCTAGACTCAATTGTTGAATGATTCTTTTATACACTTCCAACTTGTTAAGTCTTATTCTCAGTAATTTGGAGTCATCTAAGTGATATCATTTATGTATGGAGGAATCATATTGTTGAAAGTCACCCAGAACTTTTGGTGACATATCAGGTCAGTATATTCCGTCGGTTGTGGGTTAGGTGGAAAGCTCGGACACGGTGCAAGAACTGATGAGAAGCAGCCGAGATTAATTGAACAGTTTCAAAATTTGAATCTTCAACCCATAGAGGTTGCTGCTGGTGCATGGCATGCTGCAGTAGTCGGAAGAGATGGACGTGTTTGTACATGGGGTTGGGGACGTTATGGGTGCTTGGGCCATGGGAATGAAGATTGTGAATCAATTCCTAAGGTGGTCGAAGCACTGAGCAATATTAAAGCTGTACATGTCGCCACAGGGGATTATACGACCTTTGTTGTTTCAGATGATGGTGATGTTTACTCATTCGGGTGTGGAGAATCGTCTAGTCTTGGACATAATATCGCAGCTGCTGATGGACAGGTTTGTCTCCATTCCCCTGGTTTTGTATGTGAACAAATATCCTAACCCGTTTTCTGGGATATTTATTATTATTATTTTTGCAAGTATGTACTACTATTACATTTTCATATTCATAGTTACTTTCTAATATTTATTAAAGGTCCCAGGTTCAGGTCTCGTCACCACTCATTTAAATAAAGTTGTTCACGTGTTAGGCTTTGATGGGGAAAAAAAATGAATCCCACCTAGTTGAATATAACTTTTAAAATGATATACATGTGCCCAATCTAACACCTTAAGCTTCTAGATTAAGTCAGGATTTTCTTGTAAAGTCTGCTTGGTAGCAAAGAACATCCATTTTTGGCTTTGGATCCGTGGAGCCTAATTATACTATACATTTATCTCTCGAACATTGTTCGACCTGATATTTCCTCCTATATTAGATTTTTTTCATAATCGTGTAAGGAATAATATTTCTTATAATCATGTGATTACTGATGTACCGATTTTCAGGAAAATCGGCAAGTGAATGTCTTAAGCCCCAAGCTCGTAACATCGCTAAAGCAGGTGAAGGAAAGGGTCGTGCAGATAAGCCTCACGAATTCCATATACTGGAATGCGCATACTTTTGCACTCACAGAATCTGGTAAGCTATATGCATTTGGTGCTGGTGACCAAGGACAGCTAGGTGTCGAGCTTGTTGACAACCAAACCGAAAGGGCAAACCCTGAATTGGTCGAGATTGATCTCAGTTAACGTCTAGATAAAGTCTCGATCTTCTATTTATGATTCATGTGACCATTATACTGTTGCATTTCGGGTATATATTTCTATGTTTATTCTGTAAATAGAAACAATGATTGTGAATAAGCTAGGAATGTAGGGGTACTGGAGAATTGACCTCTTAGAAATCTGTTAGCTTTGTCTTAATATTAATAAATTGTTGACACAATTTTTCTAGCTTGGTTTCATTGATGGTGAAAGTGTTTTTAACTGTTTGGTCGATGCCTCGAATTCTATGATTTGAAAATCATAGTAAGTTTGTAAATGTGTGAACAAATAGGTGCCCAATGAAAGTGCTCCTGCAGTGGCCGCTGTAATGGTATGTGTGGTATGCAGTACTAGTCAGTAACGGATCGGATTATTACTTATTTTTCCTGCTTAATCATATCTAAAGCAGCAGTTGTTTTCATTTTAAAATCGTAGGTTTTTGAAAAATCATCTTCCTCATGGGAATGGCCTGGAATAAGTTTATATATAGGATCATTTTTTAATACATTTTTCACTTTTTTTCCCCCTAATTTCTTTTAAGAAAATTGAGTTCTGTACGTTTGTTCTCAGATGGAAACATCAGGGCTGATCTGCTTGGAACCTCTCCGAATGTAAATTTGTCTAATGTACATAATTCCTTACCATGATTGTTACTCTGTTAATCATTTTCCTAGGGGCATTTTTAAGAATGTTCAATTTTAAGGGTATGAGTTGAAAAGTGTTCACTCATTTGAATTTAGTGTCAATTTGTCTATTATGCCCTTAATGAAAAGCTATATTTTGAAATGGTATTTTCGACATTTTAAATGTCGTTCTTGACATTTGATTTTTTTATCAATTTGTCACGAATTTTGAGAACTGGCTTCCATGAGAAACTACATTAAAATAATGTTTCTAGACATTTTATATGTCATTTTCGACATTTGAACACTGTTTCATTTGTCTAGAATGACATTTTATTTTGAACATGACATTTCTACATTTAAAAATGTCGTTCTCGACATTTTTGAATCAATGAAAAACATAGTATTTATTGTGATTTGACATGTATACTTTTTGAAATAAATATGGCAGGTTATGTGTCAAAATTTTATTTGCCAATAACAATATTGCAAAAATGTCCATTTTTTTGTCTTAGTGTGAAATTATAAATTGTAAATAAGGGTATTTTGGTGTAAATTCTTCCAAATTAGACATTTTTGCAATGGTGAATATTTTTGCAAATTACTAGATAAAAATGGACATTTTGTGAAATTTCCTCTTAATCATATTACAGCGAATGTAAATTTTCCTGAAATTGTAACTTATGATCATGTTAATCATTTTTTGTATTAATCGATTAATCATTTTATAACATGTGACTTTTTTCAAAACTAAACACAAAAAACCATCCACGCTACACCACCATTGGGCATGAATATTCATTTGGCTTGGAATTATCATTGCGCAAGTAGTGAGAGTGCCCAAATGGCACATGACCGTATTATTCCTTTTTTTTCTTTTTTATTATTATTTTATTTTTTTTCGGGTTGTAAATGGACTTTTTCTTTAGAGGAAATTACCCGGTTCCAGGTAATACAAATTCACAGTCCAAGAGGCTGTTTGGTAGCCATTTTCACCTATCCAAAATTAATCATTCGAACGTTGTCACCCACTTATCTAACAATCCCTGCGTAATTATACAGTAAACCATTTTTTCTCTTTCCCTCATAATGGCCCTCCCACTTGTCTGACAATGCATGCATGCATAAAAAGGCACATAATTTTTTTTATCTTTCCTGCCACCCACTTTTTTGACAACTATGCATAAAAAATTACATTAGTTTTTCATTTTCTCCCTCACTATGCCCCTCCCACCAGCACTTTCTTTCTCCAACCTTTAGCTCCGAACCCGACAATAGTGTACCTACTCGTCGAATATTTGAAGAACCCATGCACTGCCCTTGATCTTTCACCTTCCCATACCGTGAACACGTCCCATAGCAATTGTCACCAGTTCCTGTCAGTTTCCAGCTGTACGACGACGCCAGAACGACACAGCACCGGTGACAAACAATGGACCCCACCGAGAAACTGGTACGAATACTGTAATCTCCTTCTCTCCTCCACTTCCCCCCGATTTTTGTTGCCACTGACCAAATCCTGCACTTCGCAGGCAGGACACCTTGTTGGAGGACCTTCCTACCCTACCACAGAGACGTCACGACAGCCGGCTGTGAAGTCATTTGCTCGCTGGAGCCCAGATGCCAACCGAGTCTTTATTGCGACGTGTGAGATCGCCATAGCCAAGGGGCAGCGGAACGGGAAGTGTTTCACCAAACACGTTGGGAACTGGTTGGCTCACTCTTCAACTCAGTGACTGACCATAATTGGAGCCGGCAACAGCTGCGAAATCATTGGGATTCAATGTGCCGAACATACAAGCGTCTATCAGAGCTTGTCAATAGTAGCGGGATCGAGTATAACGGTGCTACTGGCCGAATCATTGCTTCTGAAGAATAGTGGAACCGGAAGATTAAGGTAATGGATTCCCAATTTCTCAACAACCCGTTTTCCTGCAAGAGTGATTAGTGCTTCCGCTTATTGCCTTTTCGGTGCAATGCTGTGTCTTTACATTTGCATAAGACATCTTAGTCTGAAAAATGAATTGTATTGTACCAAAAAACTTTATTATAGTTCTTACTTAGCCTTTAACTCATATTCAATTTTCTCTATTTTGATGGCAAGTATTGTGAATGTAGATGAAAACACTACTGCATTAGGTTAATGCCCAGACTAGCATCAAACGTCTGGTATTCGTTATATGTCATTTTCACTGAACTTGTTTTGTCGCCCAATATACAGAATGCTTTGTGCTGCTTTTAGGAATACAAATTCATGCGTGCAACCCATACATTGAAACATTAATTTTGGCGTTGATTCTTTATTGTATGACACTTTAGTATCTGGGACTTGCTTCATCATCAGTGATGGGTATACCTGTAGCTTGGTATAGAATAGCTCAATATTAATTTTTCTCTAGCAGTTGTTTGTGTTTTTGATACATAGCGAATTGCATTTCCCTTCGGTACTCTAATTCTGGGTCCCGATTTATGCAGGAGAACGTGGTATATAAAGATTTCAAGAACAGAGACGTCAGCAATATATATATAAAATACCGTAAGCTATTTGGCGACAACTATGATGCAGACAAGTACGCTATCACTCCAACGAAGTTGTGTAGAACGGGATTTAGCTTGTACGAGGATAGTACGCTCAAGGATAATAGGGATGCAATCCAGGTGGACGACGAGAGTAGTCGTTCGAGTGACGAGGCCGAACAGACGGTGGTCCGTGCCCGCGAAAACGTTTTTAGCACCACAAGTGGCAGTAAAAGGAAGTCTTCCAGCGGGCAGCGAAGGGACAGAAAAAAAAAGATGTCTGCTCGTGAACTGTCCTTCTCAGTAGACCGTGCCACCAGTGCGGCGGAGAAAGTGGCGGGGAAGATTCATTCGATGATGGCTTCAAATGAAAGCGCTGGCGCGAATTGTGTCGAAGAGTTGCTAGCGACAGGCCGGCTCCAACGGCGCACACCTCTTTACTTTTACGCATGCCAGCTCCTGGCCCATAAACAGTACCGTGACATGCTCGCCGTCATGAGAGACGCGAGCGAGAAATTTGAGTGGATCGAGTGGATGTTCAACGACAGGGGGAAGTAATTGTGGCAGTCGTTGTGTGTTTTTTTATTTCTTTTACATTTTCGAGACCTATCTGTACGCAAGCTGTTGTAATATTTTCATGCACTATTATCCACTTGTTCATTATGACTTCGAATCTGGTACATGCTAGTGAATCGATTCCCGCGTTTGGCACTCAATTAAGGTAGCACAAATAAAAAAACAACGCTTTTCCATGAACAACCTCGTGGCCTAATTGCCTTTGCACAGGTCGTCATGTTCCAAAGTTTTCCCTACCCGACCATGGATGTCAAACTAATGTAAGTTGAACAAATTGTGCTTGAGACATATGTCTTCCTATTAATTTTTGTTGTCCAATGCATGACCATGATTTTTCCAAACATGTTGCTAATAACTTACACTTTAACAGCATTTTGGTATAGGATAAAAGTGTCTGTAACATGTGTTAGATTGCTTTTACTTTCTTGCACTTCAAGTGCTTTGACTTGTTTATATTCTTTTGGTTATACGTTCAACAGTACTAACACATTGATCCCTAATTTTATTTCACTCAGAACAAATACGTAAATTTGCACAAATTTAAAAGTATGTCATTTGTCAACATGTATCTAATTACAATTATATGTACATAGGAGGTTACCTAAAAAAATTTCTTTATTTTCATATCTAAAACTGGTGAATCATTGGTACAGTGAGTGCTCAGATGGAAATGACTTTGCCATGTTAGTATAATACTTCAAGTAGGCTTATTTTTCAGCTTGACCATCAATTAGGGCAACAACATTAGGATGTGTGCACGATATTGTCTCTAGTGTTGGAAGGAGATTAGAATAATTTTGCAAACACCGTTGTTCTATCAGTTTGTGCAAATGTCACATCTCTGGTTAGGCAAGAATCAGATACCACCATGCGCACAGTTCTCGAGGCACTTTTCCTGGGTTAAAAAATGCAGTACCGCTGTGTGTTTAAATCGCAGGCACCAGGGAGTAGGCGCATATGATATGGTACTGGGGATGCATAGGTTCTATAAAATCATACGGATGAAGTGGGATGAAGCAATGTGAGGAGCTATGGAGGTGCTGTGATGGGTCACAGTGCTTGCAATTGCTTAAATCACACACGCTATCCTTTTTACATTGTTCCAGATGTTTGGTCTTGCGAATGATCGTAACTTCAACTGCGTTCTGCAGCCACATTTCGAGGCTGTGGACAAACTAGACGACGACCTTTTTCTGGCTTCTTTGGCAGCAGATGCAACGACATGAGTTTCGTATTGCAGAATCGTCGGGAGTGACGCACATGAGTACTATTGCACGCAGCGATGTTATATCCATCGATTTCCATTTGCAATGAACGGTCACATGTTCATGCTAGAGACAATGAGCGGGAATGGACAGATGTGCTTTCAAGAATTTCGTATGTATCCCCCATGCTGCGACATTTTGCACATATTTTGTGGGACGAGCATGGACTACACAGTAGTCAGCAGGTTGACATCTACAAACAAGTCGGCATGTTCCTGTGCATATTAGCCACGGGAAGGGATATCGTCAGCTGAATACATTATTCAACCACTCACTACAAACCGTATGTCACTATGTAAAAGAGGCCCTACGTGCGGTCTTATCGCTGTCAGCGCGTTTGGTACGACCGATTCAGAACTACAACGAAATTTTGTCGCCACATAGGCCCGACTTGCAGAAACACCCACTGTTCGAAGACTACATTGGTACTATAGACGGGACCCATGTCAGAGCGGTATTACCGCGTAACGAGCGTGTTCACTTCATAGGACGAAAAAGGAGTTCTGGCCCAAAATGTGGTGGCCGCATGCGATTTCAATTTATGTTTCAAGTTTGTGCTAGTAGGGCAAACGGAATACGCACGATGCTTGACTACTTGTGCGTGTCATCCACTCCCTGGACATTCATTTCCCGCTTTTAGGTCCCAGGAAGTACTACCTGGTGGACTCAGGATTTGCTCATCGGCTCGGGTATATGGCCCCGTACAAAGGTTCGAACATACTGTATCACTTCCAACAGTTTCGCGATGAGCGCATGAGACGGCGACATCGATTTCATAATGCTTGGGAGAAGTTTAACTTCAGACACTCGTCCTGTAGAAATGTCATCGAACGTGCGTTTGGTGTGTGGAAAGAAAGATGGAAAATATTGGACCGCATGCCTAGCTACCCGTTCCGAACGCAAGTTGCCATTGTCGTGGCCACGATGGGCATACATAATTTCCTCTAACGAGCAGGAGAAGTAGACGAGGCGTTCACGAGAGCAGAGGAGGATGAAGATGCAGCAGAAATGGAACTGCTGAATGCTGATGACGAGATGCAGGTCGAAATGAATGCACCTGACTTGCAGTGGAGTCAGTGGGATAGACTTCGGGACTACATGGCACAACAGCCGTGACTGGGATCCGATTTGTTAGAAATTCGACATAGTAGTCGTGAAACTATTTTTCGTTTTCTCTCCTATGGTTGCGGGCAAAAGTGCCCTTCTGTCTAAATGCAGCATGCACACTAGTTTTCGTTTTGCAATCGTTGGAAATATTTTTATGTGTGGTTTTAATTTTTTCCCCATTGTCATCTCGATATTTCAGCGCGTAGAGAAAGCGTATGTTTGTGCCACATTGTCCATGTATTTTAATGGAAAAAATGACCATTACATCAACCATTACATTTTCAAACATTTACTACAGTTCAACATCCATATCAGCAAGCAAGCTGTATTTGTTATCATTATGTCAACAACAAAAATGCTAACAGACTTTCAAAGCAACTATTAATTTAACTACCTTACAAAGAATAGAAGAGAACTTTAACCACTGCATGGTCTATCTAAAATCGCTACACAATTTCGGAACGTCATTTTCACAGTCTAGGATGAAGAAAGTACTCGTTCTGACAAAGATCCACCGCAATCTTTCATCTGTATAGTGACATCCTGTCCGTTGAAACTGTTTCTATCAGATGCCCTAAAATGAAGCATTCTATATACTTGAGTACAAACATTATAAAATTTGGCCTATACAAAAAAATCCTTGTACGTTAGTGTAATGTACCATAAACGAGAACTTAACAACGATAATAAATAACAAGAGTTGAAATGCTCACCCATTGTTTGCACATGGTAGATAAGATATACTCTCGTGCTTCATTCGTTCCTTGATATGTTTATTTATGTCTCGTCTTGTGGAAAGGGGTGGACACTATAATAATCTTTGAACCATAGTGTATGTTGCATTTGCGTATGCCTTGATTGCATCTGGTGTGTGAACATTATTGCTGCAGTCGTGTATCTGGAATTTCCAATCAAGAATATTGACCATGAAAATATAACATTCATTGTTTGGATATGAGCTTGGAATTAATAAATACTTGTACCCCATCCACGGACAACTATCTACTAGCAATATACCGTTGACATAGTCTTGTAGACGAGTTCCATCTAATTCACCTCTCTGATTTCCCATTCGAAAGTCCATTTGCCACCTCATGTGACGAGAACACTCCTCTTCGAATTAGAAGTCCAAAATTGCATATTGTTTATTGATGAAAGTACAACCTTCATTCATACGCCGTCTCAATAACTTTAGCTCCAATTCAATATGCTAATAAAATAAACACATCTAACATATATTAAACATATTAACTACGAAATCAAATTGATTGTGGTTTGCTAACATTCCCGTACAACAATATTCAGATCTTTCATTCGATCCAGTAACGTTCTTAGCATGTCTCTTCCATAGACATTCCCATTGTCGTCGTCCAAGTATACACTGTATGACACAATTGACATTAGTATCAAATAAATCAACACATAATTTCTAGAGTTGCTGTAATAATGTTTAGCATTCGAACTAGTAAGAATGACTAAATTTTGTTACCCTAGTTCAGCTGTCGCTATAAAATCTCTAATTGTCCTGTACTTTTTCATGTCGTAGTCTTCTAAGGGACGACCTATCGATGATGAAGACTGTGTGTACTTCCTCTTCCTTTCCCTTTCTCTTTTCCACATTTCTACATGTTCGATTTGTTGAGACGTTGACGTCTCCTGTTGATGATCGGTAAGATTTGGACTTGCATGAAGAGAGATATCTTGCTGCATGGAACATATAATGGCTTCCATGTTGGATTCCCAGTTAGATAATCTGTTCTGCATGTTCTCATTATGTTCGTCAATGTATGATCTCACGGAACATAAACTGGAATTCACATAACACGGCATTTGCTCTTGTTGTTGTTGGAATAATTTTTCTTGTCTTTGCAGAACTGCCTAATAATGGGCTTCTTGTGTTTGCGATTACTGGGCCATATGACTCTGAAACAAACCAGATAGAGAATTATCTATGTACGAATGTAAACCATGTTGCATGTAATCTTGCAACGATTTGGTCTATTGTTCGAACAGCAGCTTTTGGTTTTCAAAGATCGCATGGTTTATGGCTCTTGATTCTTCAGAAAAGTCTGCCTTCAAGTTACCACATAGATCGGACACATCTGATATTATATACTGCCTGTACATACCAAACATTTCTACCAAACGGTCTTCAGTTACATATCTTGAGATACCAGAAGCAGAACTAGGCCCAACTCCAATTGAAACTCTCGGTGTACCACGACTTGTCGTTTGCTGCGCACGGATATGATCCGATAATGGTTGTGCTACATTCTCCAATTCTCCATTGACAATGACATCTAGTATACTATGTTCA
The DNA here is from genome assembly GCF_002742605.1 of Olea europaea var. sylvestris. NCBI lineage: Eukaryota > Viridiplantae > Streptophyta > Magnoliopsida > Lamiales > Oleaceae > Olea > Olea europaea. The sequence goes on along the minus strand of NW_019242000.1, from coordinate 18,356 downwards.
TTGTTACTATGCTCATTGTCAGCTGGCAGTGACAAATTTGAGTACCACGGTGTTTCTAATTCTTCTTTCGTAGGTTGCAGCACTGCAAGAACTTCGATCTGTAATCATCATAAACAAGTTCATCTCAGCAAATTTTTCAATGTCAAGTTTTACCAATTTAATATGAACGTCATTATACGTTGGAATTAGAAAGTCATACCTCTTCAGTATCCAAAAATTCTTTAATAATCGCTTCCTTTAGTATTGTATTAGGCCTCCACTTGTACATTCGTGAAATCTGTGCCGTTTTGTACCTATGGTGTCCAAACTTTTGCCCGATCTGTTGAAATGCTTTATATATCCAATACTGCAATAGAATTATAGATAAATGTCGATATATATAATATATTTTTTTACAAAGAAATTATACGGAATACGAGAACAATTAGAATAGGAACAACATACCTGAAATACAAGTGGATAGTCCCAACTTAAATTTATCTTCTTCATCTTCACACGTATGGAAAGTTTCAAAAAGCATTCTATTGCTAATTTTTTTACCCCATTGAAATATTGATCTCTAAGACGATCATTACTATAGTTAATTTCAATGGATGGTTCATGCTAAGGTAGTCCAGTGATTAGGCAAAATTCTTGCATGTCGAACCTGGTAACATGGTCATCTAATCGTACCTAAAGTTCATTATTTTTGCCACAATATACAATTCGCATTATAAATTTGTGTACCAACTTACTACTAAATTATTCTTGTTGTCCCCTGAACATAACTCCGTAAACAAATCCACAAAATTACTACACGGTAAAGAACAGTATTGATTGACATCTATGAATTCTACAAAATTTTTAATGTATTCGCGATTCGGATACTGGACGATGGTAGCAGAAAACCACTGGTCTGGAGAGAGAACATATTCTAAAGACATCTACATAAATTACACAATAATAAATATTTTCAAACGAATATATTATTTTGTTTACGAAAACCCAGTATAGAAAATGAATGTAAAAAAAGTGTACAATTGATCGTAAATTATGTTGTTAAACAAATCTATTTTTGTTTACAAAATCACAACTTAAAACCTGAGAATAATAAAACAGAAAAAGAAAAAAAAAAGGAACAACAAACATTTCTCACGGAGACATTCTCCGTGTGTGTCATGAAGACACTCTCTCTGTGACACACACGGAACACTCCTTACGGAGACGCAGCGACACTTCTAAAGCAATTTCTGTCAAAAAAATTATATTCTCGTGTTGCGAACATATTTTTTTCTTCGACAACTTACTATTAATTAGCACAAATCTTGAATACAAATTTTGATTTGCTTACCTTTTTCAATCCAATGGCACCTTTTTGGAGTAAATGTGTGAGAAGCTTTCCAAGTAAATGTCTTGCCGAATGAATGTTGCCAATGAGACGTAGTTAAAAAGTGTGGAAAGTGAATGAACGTGAGATGTATGGATGGGGGAGTGAATGTGAGGATAATAAGTGATCGTGAGAAGGACCATCTACTTAATAGTGTGCATGCATGTGACAAGTCCTTGCAAATTGTGTGGAAATGATTGAATGTCAGTAACAAATTTGTTGTGTTATGAATAATTGAGTGAATGATTTGAATGGATTCTGTATGGGAATATATTCTCTCGTTGTTGTGTTGTGAACTTTTTTTACACATTCGGATATATGTCAATAACTTTTTTACACATCAATATTGTGACTTGTTGTCTTGCAATAATTGGAACGTTTCGACAAACTTTAATTTTCTTTAATTTATTAAAGTTAACAGAGTTAATCAAAGTAATATGTATAGAGAGGTGTAATTGCATTACAAGGATCCAAAGAACTCCCACATTTTGACCGTGTTTGTGGTGTGTCACCATGTATGCATTAACATTTCATGGTATTCTCGACATTGGAAATATCGTTGTCGATGTTTGTAAGCCAAATAACTCGACATGTGACGTGCGTATCTCAATTCTCGAGGTTCTAGTTCATGTCCCGAAGTTATATACGTTTCACCTAGTGCGATTGTAATCTAGATATTTGTGTTCTAAAGAAAAAAATTTATTAGTCAACAGAAAATTGTGGGTAAATTGGAAGAATAAATGGGGTAACGTGTCAAATTTATGGTTTTGTGGAAATGCATCCTATTTCGGCAATTAGTGGCATGTAGGTGTTGACTTCTTTTGGAGTGTTGGTGATAAAAAAGTATTTCCTATCCTCATCTTTGTCACATTGATGGAATCGGTGTGTGTGTTGAAAAAATTCAAGGTAAGGACAAAAAAGGGCAAAGATTGAAATTCCACCATTTTGAATTTGAATTGGAGAATAACATATGGGATTGACCCCTCGTTGATGTGATAGCAAAAAATGCATTTTGACAATTAATGGCTACCAAATGGGGGCCAAATTTCATGTGACAAGGCTTTTATTTTATTATTATTTTTTAATTCATAAATAAGCTATTGATCTAACCACCACACCTATACAAACCTTAAAAATCTCACCTAATTCAACACATCCCTCAACCACTACTACCCTCTGTCACTTTCACATGCAAAACCCAACAATCCGACAGTCTATGGGCCAACCATCATGCGCAGCGATGATGATGCCATTTCTACGGTCATCTTCTCCAAAGTGACGATTGATTTCTCTAGATGTTGCCCTCACAATACGGCGGCGAAGTCGATTGGCCGACAGTTGCGCACAGCTATGATGATATCGTTGTTGTGCAGCAAGTCCTCAAGTCGATCAGCGAAGTAGTGGTAGGCAAAATTAGGTTTTTTTATTGATGTGTAGGTTGTTGGTGGTTTTCTTTTCTATGGGTGGTTTTTTGATCTATATGTGCGTAGTTTTCTGTGGGTGGTGGTTGTCGGATGGTGATGACAGTGGTTGCGCAGGTGATGGTTGTTGAGCACGTGGTTTGCAAATTGTGGTGGTGTTTGTAGTTGGGTGGTGGTGGTGGTGATGTTGGCTACGGTGGCGAGATGGGGTGATGTTGGTGGGGTGGTGGTGGTGTTCAACAGCGATGATGCTGATGTTGGCGGTTGATGGTGTTGGTGTTGGTTGTTAACGATGATTGCGATGGTGTTGTGTTGGTGGTGGTGGTTATAGTGGTGGTAAAGACGATGGTGGGATGGGGATTAAGAATGTTTGTAACCAACTATCTGGGTGTATTGGACCAACTACATGGTTGATTTGTGATCAAGTATTGGTAATGAATTGGGATTGAAGGTGGGGTGATATATTTGGTGTATGTGACCAACTGTTTGATTATTTGTGACTAACTATTTAACTGTGACATAAAAATTCGATAATTCGTGACTAAAAAATCATTTGTAACCAACTATTTTGAAAATTTGTGAATGTTAAATAAGTTGTGACATTTAAAAATTGTGATTTGTCATCAATAAATAAATTGTGACTTATAATATTTTTGATTTGCATTCAAAAAATAAATAAAATTGTGATCGATTAATTAGATATATGTGACCGATAAATAAGTTGTGGCCTATAAGTATGTAAGTATGACAATTAATTGTATATCTGTGACATTAACATATTTAATTAATAAAATATATTTATTTATTTAGTATTAACAAAAATAAAATTTAAACTTATTGCCTGAGTTTTGAATTGGCCAATACTTTAAACTTGAGATTTATCCCTTTTTCTTTATGCAAGTCGAGCTACAATCTTGGGCCTAATTAACTCCTTTAGGTGTGGGCCATTGAGCCCTATTGTATTGATCTTGGAGCTCATAATGTTGGATTTTAGTGTAGTGGATGAAATCGGATTTATTCATACCATATATGAACTTTACATATTGGATTTATACATATCGTATATGCAATATACGTTATTTACGCAATACCGTATTTACAGCTTACCATATATATAGCATACCATATTTACACAGCATATAGTATATACAATAGCTTAACATACTGTATATGCATATATTGTCTTCAGATACTGGTTTTACACTTACATAAACTAAGATTGCAGAACACCGTATATGCAGTGAACAAGACAATCTAGCACATTTAATTTTCAGTAGAATAAACAAATTAATTTGATCAATTAATCTAGTTTGCCAAATAACGCAAATTAATTTTTAATAAACATAAATGAAACGACAAATAATAAAACTGGAAATTATATGAATCTCACAAATAAATTGGAGAAATATATAAATAATGGATGAACTTTCAAACCGTGGCATGTGCGAGCATAGTTTCCTTAAAACAGATTCGCCCCCTCACCGTAAGTGCTTGAGGTCTAATCCAAAAGTCTATTTCCCAAAATACAATGGTAAAATTCGTAGAATCTGAACACCATAGACACTACTCCGATAAACTGATTTCGCATCTGAACAATATCACCACGGACTTACTGGATAGATATGCGTATGAAGGAAGACGACGAGGACTTTTTTCTCGACAATGCATTGCAGAGAAGAAGAGGAAGATTTTTCATCTGTGTAAAATTGTCGAAAAACGAGTTTAATTATAGACTTAATCTGTCCATTAATCATTGGAGTTACATCAATTTCTGCGGTTTCAAAAACTCAAAAGTCAATGGAAAAAGTAAGAAAAAATTGTAAAACGTGGACTCTCCAAATAAACCAATTTTTGCTCTGTTTGGTCCAATATTCGTGTATGCAGGTCACGCCTGCACACAAGTTTAAGGTCTGAAGGCTATTTCGAACCATGATTTGTACCCCCTCTTGCATACGCAAGTAGAGAGAGCTTCTATGCTACACCTGATTATACCATTCCAATGTACAACCAAATTTAAAGAGGTTCTTACTTTCATATTTTTCCTATGTGGGACAAACTCAATTTTTCTCACATAAACCATCTTCCAATAATGAACTTTGAGCTCCAATTTCTCACTCACCCAAATTTCATTTTCGGCAAGTAAATATATGTTTTCGATGCTCTCACAGAAGAGAATACAAATCAATTTTGATCTTCCACTTTGGACCAACGGGTCCCATTGAAAATTGTGCCAAAATGAGCCATTTACTTATTTTTCCAACAATCCCCCACATGAATGAAAATTGGGAGAGACAAAAAATCGTGAGACATAAGACTTAGTGATAAAGTTCAACCTTTGAAGCCTGCATAGGAGAGGCAAGTATTACTTTACTAGCTGACCAGTAGACGTATTTCCTTGAACTGTTTTTCTGTTTATGTAAACGATGATATACTCAACATAGGATTCTTCCTAACGCAATTCAGTTCTCATTATTATGTTCGTTTTAACCATGAACATATGTCTGGTTCTGTGAGAATTCTTAAGAATTGAGCACCCACACAATTTTTTTAGAAGCGACCCCACTTTTCTCTCACATATGTGATTTTTTATTAGAAGTAATCCACATTACTTGGTTTGATTTTCGACGCGTAAGAATCATTAAAAGCTTATTGCTTATCCTTCATCCTTACGGGCATCACTGTTACACCATAAGAATTGACATGAGATAACACCCCCTACAGTGATTTTATTAAATCTTTACAATTAGGTTGTCCCTTCGAACCTAGATCTTCGGATCTCCAATCAACTAGGTTGGGTTTCCTTTGTAATAACTTATCCTTTCAAGGGCTTAAGTCAAATTCCTTTCGATGATTTTCCAACTAACTCTCTATTTAACCCTTTGGTTAGCGGATCCGCAATATTATCTTTTGACCTTACATAGTCAATAGTGATAAGTCCAGCTGAGAGTAGTTGTCTTATGATATTGTGTCTACGACGTATATGTCTAGACTTATCATTGCACATGTTACTCTGTGCCTTCCTTATTATTGATTGATTGGCACAATATATGCAAATTGCTGGTACGGGTTTTGACCATCTTGGAATATCCTCTAAAAAGTTGTGCAACCGTTCGACCTCTTCACCACATTTATCTAGAGCTATTAACTCAGATTCCATCGTAGATCTGGATATAATTGTTTACTTAGAGGATTTTCACGATATGTCTGCACCTCCCAATGTGAACACAAATCCACTGGTGGACTTATATCTTAAGTATCTTAGTACTCTTACTATTCTTTTCCAATGATCAGCTCCTGGATTACTTGTGTATCTACTCAGTTTATTGACTATGTAGGCTATGTCTGGTCTTGTACAATTCATTAAGTACATTAGACTTCCAATAACCCTCGAATATTTTACTTGAGAGACACGTTCACCTTTTTTTAGATAGATGTTGACTTGTATCTATCGGTGTTCTAGCTAAGCCAGTATCATCATTATTGAACTTTTCCAAAAAAATTTCCACATAATATGACTGACTTAGAACAAGCCCATCTAATGTTCTTGAGATTTTGACTCCAAATATAACATCAGCTAAACACATATCTTTCATATCAAAACTCAAATTTAACATATTTTTAGTAAATTCAATCATCTTATTGTCACCACCAACAATAAGCATGTCGCCAACGTAAAGATACAAAATGATATAACCATCTTTAGTGTCTTTGACGTAAACATATTTGTCACACTCATTGATTTTAAATCCACTCTCTATCATGACATTATCAAAATTTTCATGTCAATGTTTGGGTTCTTGTTTCAAGCCAAATAGCGACTTCACCAACTTACAAACTTTCTTTTCCTACCCTTGTGACGAAAACCTCTCAGATTGTTGCATATAGATTTTTTTCTTCTAAATTTCCATTTAAAAAGGCAACTTTAACATCCATTTGATGTACTTCAAAATTTCGTAAAGTGGCAATCGCAAGTATCAACGTAATAGATGTTATTCTCATCACTGGAGAATACGTATCAAAGTAATCAAAGCATTCCCTTTGCTTGTAACCTTTTATTACTAATCTAGCCTTGTACTTTTCGATAGTTCCATCTACTCTCATTTTCTTTTTGAAAATCCATTTATAGTTTAGTAGTTTGCTTCCTGGAGGAAGATTCGTTGACTCTCATGTATGATTCTGCAGTATGAAATCTATTTTACTTTTAATTGCATCCTTCCATTGAGGTCCTTCCGAGGAATTCACAACCTCTTGATAACTTTGAAGTTTATTTTCAAGTATATAGGTCAGAAAATTAGGACCACACGATTTTTTTGTCCATTCCTGTTTGCTACGTCTAGCCTCAATCTCCTCTCCTAGTTCTTCGTAATGAATATTTTTAGTCATAATCTCATATGTTTGTTTGGAGGAGCTTACTTCCTCTTTGGACTTGCACGGAAATATATGTTCAAAAATGAAGCATTTTTTGATTCTCATATCGTGTTTTTGTGTATGTCTGGGATTGTAGAATCATACACAAGAAATCGATAAGCGCTACTATTGTGTGCATAGCCAATGAAGATGCAATCTACTGTTTTTAGCTATATCCTTACCTGCTTCGATGTTGAAACAACCACTTTAGTAAGACACCCCCATACTCGTAAGTATTTATAGGAATACTTTCGTCCTTTCCATAACTCATAGGGGGTCTTTTCCATTTTTTTTGGGTACTTTATTTAAAAGGTAATTTGCTGATAACATAGCTTCTCCCTACGTGTTCTGAGCTAATTTAGAACTTACTAGCATTGTATTCATCATTTCCTTTAAAGTACGATTTTTTGTTCAGCAACATCATTTTGTTACGGTGAATAAGGTGCAGTTGTTTCATATATGATTCCTTATTGTACACAGAATTCAGCAAATGGTACTTTATACTCACCATATCGATTGCTTCTTAACACCTTAATTTTCTTATTAAGTTGAGTTTCAACTTCATTCTTATAGAGAACAAATTTCTCTATAGCTTCATCTTTACTTTTTAGCAAATACACATAACAGTATTTGGTGCTATCATCGATAAAAGTAATAAAATACTTGTTGCCACCTCTTTTTTGTACAAGTTTTAGGTCACATACATCACTGTGAATTAAATCAAGTGGTTTTGTGTTCCAATCAGTTAATTTAAACGATGACTTTGTCAATTTTGTCTCAACACAAGTTTTACACTTATGTTTTGAATCAATGTGGAACTTGAGTATGCAATTCAAGTTAACTAGTTTTCGTAAAGTATCATAGTTAACATGTACTAGTCTACCATGCCACAAATTGGAAGACTCAAGCAAAGTAAGCAGAAGAGCTTACTTTATTCATTTTTGGTTTAACAACTATTACATTCAGTTTAAACATACCATCGGAAACACAACCTTTTTCGACAAATATTTCACTTTTCGACAAAATAACTTTGTCTGACTCAAATATAATGCGAAAAGCATGCTTATTCAAAAGCGACATGGACACTAGATTCTTGCTAATTTTCAGCACATATAGTACATTGTTCACAGTTAGCTCCTTTCCCAAGGTCATCTTCAAAACTACCTTTCTCCCTTAATTTCAAAAGTTGCTGAATTTCCCATAAACAAGTTCTTCCCATTATCAATTATTTCGAACGTAGCAAACAGCCCTTTATTAGAGCACACATTCCTAGTAGCACTGGTGTCAATCCACCACTCTTTAGGGTTTGAACCCACTATATTCACTTCAGAAATGATGGCTAACAGATTCAGGTTCGACACATCTTGTACCATGTAGTCAACCATATTTGCTTCTTTCTTCTCCTTTGACAATCTGCACTTCGAAGATTTGTGGCCCACTTTGTCACAATTGAAGCATTTCTCTTGAAATTCCTTTTTAGAAATTTCATAATTCGGTCCTTGCTTGGTCCTTTTGCCACCGGATGGCCCAGACTTCTTTTTGTAGGTCTTACTACTTCGATCAAGCTCCACAACATTGGCTTTAGCTATACCAGGATTGAACCACTTCTTTTCAAAACTCTTGTTGTCTTCTTCAATTCAAAGTCTAACAATTAGTTCTTCAACGTTCATTTCCTTTCATTTGTGCTTCAAATAATTCTTGAAATCTTTCCACGAGGAGGGTAATTTTTCAATAATTACAGCCACTTGAAAAGTTTAACTCAAAATCATCCTTTCGGCTTGAATTTCGTGAAGAATACTTTGAGTTCTTGCACTTGACTGATAACTGTTTTGGAGTCCACCATCTTATAATCTAAAAATCTGCCGAGAATGAACTTTTTAGCTCCGGCATTCTGAGTTTTATATTTTCGATCCAAAGACTCCAACAACTCCTTAGCAATTTTTATAGTAATATACACATTGTTTTATCGTGTCTGCTAAACTGTTTATAATATAGTTTCAGCACAAAAAATTCGAATCGTTCCAAGCATCAAGTGCACTGATTGCTTGGATATCTCCTTCACTCTCATTGAGTTTTGGAGCAGTCTAGTCAAAAATCTCACAAGATTCGAAGTGGTCAGGTAAAATAATATATTTTGCTGCCACCTTTTGAAATTCAAGCCATTGACTTTCTCCAATTTTTCTCCATGATTAATCAGAACATTTAAGGTATAGCTAGTTGTTAGAGCCACAGTTTGAATCATACTATGACTTTTCTTTGCCACAGTCTGAGCCACAATAGAGCTTGGCTCTTGAGCCACAGCAAAGTCCACAGCCTGATTTCCAGTAGGCACAATCACATTCATGTTGGTAGATTCAGTTGTCATTTCTGAAAGTCAAACAAAAAAATAGCTTTTAAAATTAACAGTATAAGAAACCAATTTTTTCTTAGGAATTTGTTTTAAGTTTGTTGGATTTTAGTGTAGTGGATGAAACTGGATTCATTCATACCGTATATGAACTTTACATGTTAAATTTATACATAACGTATATGCATAATACCGTATTTACGCATATCGTATATGCAGCATACCATATTTGCTCAGGATATCGTATTTGCACAACATACTGTATTTGCATAACATACCGTATATGCAACAGCTTAACATACTATATATGTTGCCTACCGTATATGCATTTATTGTCTTTAGATATCGATTTTGCACTTACACAAACCGGAATTGCAGAACACCGTATATGCAGTAAACAAGACAAGATCTAACACATTTAACTTTCAATAGAATAAACAAATTGATTTGAACAATTAATCTAGTTTGCCAAATAATGCAGATTAATTTTTAATAAACACAAATGGAACGAAAAAATAATAAAACTGCAAGTTATATGAATCACACAAATAAATTACAGAAATATATAAATAACGGATAAACTTTTAACTCGAGACATGTGCGAACATAGTTTCCTTAAAACAGATTCGCCCCCTCACCGTAAACGCTTGAGGTCTAATCCGAACGTCTGTTTTTAGGATACAACGATAAAATCTGTAGAATCTGAGCACCACAGATACTACTCTGACGAAAAGATTTGGCGTCTGAACAATATTACCACGACCTTACTGGACCGATATGCGGACGACGAGGAATTTTTTCTGGACAGTGCATATGCAGAGAGGAAGATGACAAGTTTTCATCTATGTAAAATTGCTGGAAAACGAGTTTAATTAGACTTAATTTGTCCATTATTCATTGGAGTTACATCAGTTTCTGTAGTTTCAAAAACTCAAAAGTCAGTGGAGAAAGCAAGAAAAAAATTGAAAAACGTGAACTCTCCAAAGAGACCAATTTTTGCTTCATTCGGTCCAAGTCGCGCCCATACACAAGTTTAAAGTCCAAAAACTATTTTGATCCGTGACACGCACGTAGAGAGAGCTTCTATACTATACATGATTATGCACTTCCAATGTGCAATCATATTTAAAGTGGTTCTTGCTTTCATATTTTTCCTATGTGGGACAAACTCAATTTTTCCCACATAAACCATCTTCCAATGTTGAACTTTTAGCTCAAATTTCTCATTCACCCGAGTTTCATTTTTGGCAAGTAAATATATGATTTCGATACTCTCACGGAGGAGAACACAAATCAATTTTGATCTTCAACTTTGGACCAACAGGTCCCATCGAAAATTGTGCCAAAAGTGAGCCATTTACTCATTTTTCCAACACATAATGGGCCTGAACAATTTGTGTTAGAAGAGTAAATGTACCGATCAAATCCTTGTAAAAAAATATATTTCGTACTGTAAGGTGAAATTGCCAAGAACAAAAAGACGAGGACATACTTGCACCTTATGTAAGGATTGGAGACCTTTTCTGCAATTTTTCCATAATCATACTTCTAGTCATCGTAAGTCGTACTTAAGCTTCTTAGGATCCTAGACACTATCGGACAAGTTCAAAGATTTTCATAGGTTCATCACAGTCTTCATGAATGTATCCTATGGACGTACTCAACTGATTCCCCTTGCGCTCGAGTTATCTAATCCTGTATTTGTTTGTTTATTTATCATTCTTGCTTGAACAGATGGCATTTCAAGTGGCAAGAAAAATAGAATTCACATTGTTAATAACAGAAAGCATAGCAAAACTATTATTTGGGTAAATTTGTCTTTTAAATGACTTTGGACGGAATCTTGAATGGGAGGGAGTTTTTCATTTTTTTTTCCTGTAGTTTTAGTGGCAAAATGTTATACTTCCATAGTTAAAGGGCTGTCAATGAAAATTTTACTACCCATTTTGGCCATTCAGTTCGTGTAAATTTGAGGAACACGTGCTTGATTGACGTGCTCCTCGGATTATAGGTTTTCATTTGTTACATTGTCGTATTTACAGTATGTATGTATGTACTTTTTGGATTGAGATCGCCAAGTGAAAATCGTAAAAATAAAATATTTCTTTAATTTTTTTTATGTGAAGTTGAGAAAAGTAAGATAGGACTCTAATCTTGATGAGATTCGTGGTATGAGGACTAGCGAGAATAAGGATGATCAACGACTAGGTCACGAGCAAAGAAGGTCAAGGAAGCCAAGGAATTACCTGCTCAAACTACGGTAAATGAAACATCAATCATAATAAAGTAAAAGGACAAGTTTCATATTAGGAATGGAAGAAGGAACAAGATGGATTAACTTAGTTCAAGTAACGGACGAGGGAGTTGAAAGGAAAAGCAATGCAACTGCATATTATATCTAGGTATGTGCCCGCTTGCCTCCATATCGAGACCACACTGAAGGCTGAAGAAAGTCCTATGCGACCGCATGCTCCTCACCTATTCAGTCGCATAGTAGAAAACTGGGACATGGATTTTCCAAATTTCTTTTAAACTTCTATTTTAGTTAAAACTCTTTTTATGGTATCTTTTTGACATTTTTAGGTTTAATTCCATTTTTAATTAGGTTTTTATGAGTTCCCTATACATAGGACTCATTCTCTTCATTGTAAAAAATGTATACAATTTGAGAAATATTATTGCGAGGCATATTCAACTGGTTTTTCATTGAATTAATTCCAAACTTATCAATGATTAATTTCTTGTGGCGTTCATCAATTCAAATAAGGTTTGTAAGTTTTGTGATCAGAAAGTCAAGATATTGTTTGCGATTGTCTTGATTCTTTGATTGAATAATTTATTGTGCCGAGCTTTTCAAACGTTGATTATTGGCTTTCTTGGATTTTATCTAATCTATCGTGAATTTCGTAACTTCAATTGTTACGTGGGTTCACATCAGTTGATATAATCTCTCTCAAATTGTGTGCGGCTTTTTACAATATCTCTCATAAGTCAACACTAAGAGTGGTAGATTGGATGAAATTAGTGGCTGTGATTTGTCTAAATGTGGACCGCATTAGAATAGACAAATTAGAAGAGGGACAGCCCACATGGATCAACGTGGATAGGCCCATTATATCATCAAATCTATGGACAGTACGGACCCCACTGTTGTTTCCGTATAATTAATTCTTCTCTTCAAAACCCAGCAGCTTTTCATGTGGATGTTTTAATATTATTTTTATTTATGATTTGTTAGCCCCTGTTTGATCCCCATTACCTGAAAATGAAAATGGGAGGAATAGTATTTTTTAGAAAAATGAGTGATTGAAAAAGAATGAAATTTTTTTGATTTACGTGTAATATTATTTTATGGAAGATTGTGTGATTGAAAATATGAGAAAGAAAAATGGAATGTAATGTAATTTAATTTAATGGGGATCAAACATGGGCATATCTTGCATGACAATGTCAATTTTTCTTAGGGTCCATTTGATTGTAAATATAGAATTGAATTGTCTAAAAAACAAATTTCAAGAATTGAATTACCTAAAAATTGTTTTCCTAAGAATTGTAAATTATTGTGTTTGACTGGTATAATTTTTCACATGAAAAATATTAAAATAAAAGTGTTTTTTGGTGTTCGTTTGGCTTTATTTTACATGAAAGTTTTTAATTAAAGAAATAAAATTTACTGGTATTGGGAATGAAATTTGTTTCCATTGCTAAAAAAAAAAAATTAAGAAAATCATCGATCTTTTGATGTTCATTTGACTTTGTTTTATATGAAAATTCTCAATTAAAGGAAAACATTTTTTTACAATAATTCTTAGAATTTGTTTCCATTACAAAAAAAAAAAATGCTACAATCACCGGAAATTCCAATCCTCGCCACTTTGGTGAGAATTCCAATTCCTTGAATTTGTGGAATTTGGCTTATGTGACACTCAAGCTGGAAATTCAATTCTAGCCTAAAAAAATGCTATCAAACAAGATTAAATTGGAAGGTGGAATTCCAATTCCATTTTTCCACGGAATTCCACCTCCAATCAAACACAGCCTTAGTTCAATCACAGACGATATTATTATTATTATTATTATTATTATTATTATTATTATTATTATTATTATTATTATTATAAGTTCTTGAATGTCCCTGTTTGGCCCCCATTTTTTGAAGTAAAAATGGGTGGAATAGTGTTCTTTTTGAAAAATGAGTGGTTGAAAAGGAAGTAAAAATTTTCGATTTACATGTAATATTATTTTATGGAAAATTATGTGATTGAAAATAGGAGAGAGAAAAATGAAATGTAATAAGGGGCCAAACAGAAGCTTAATCTCAATACTTCTTATTTCGCTACTACATTTATATTTTGACCTTATGTTGTTACAACCTTACTAATTAAAATTCTAAAAGCTCAAAATGGCAAGAAAATTCATGTCGGCGTACGATGTTGACGTTTATAAAATTCCTCTCTCATGGTATAAAATTTATAATTTTTAACACGACTTCTATAATGAACTCACGTGAAGAGGATTCTTACAAGTGGTTATTAATAAAGGCAAATCTTATTAATTAAATTACTAAAATACAACTTCCATAGTTATTAAGGGTATGTCTTAATCAAATTCCAATCATTTTTACATAATAGTTTCTAAAGAATGGATTGAGACAAATCCTTAACCAAGATTGAAACATATGTAGTAATGTGTCATGCTTCTTAATGATCCATCCCTATAATTTGATTTACTCGTTGAACAAACATTAATTTTGTAACAACTTCTACTCTCTCATGTAACTATCATACAGGCCCAATCCTGGACCGAGACGAATGAGACCTGCGCCTCAGACCCAAAATTTTAGGGGGCCTCATTTTGGCCCTAATTTTTATTTTTTTTAGTTCAGCTAGCCCAAATGAAATATTCAATCCAATAACTAAATCAATCCCAACCCAACAATTCGTTTACCCATAAATCCCAACCCAACAATCCATTTATCCAAATCAAATCCAATCCATTTAATAAAATTCCCAAATCTGAAAAGTGAAAATTCATATCAAATGCCTCGCCTCGGACTTTCACGAGCGACTGTCACTCCACCGTCACTCCCCTCTCCACAGTGACACAGTCCGGTGAGTAATGTGAGTCCACCACGAATCTGCCTTAGCCCTTCTTCTAGCTTCTGCTTCTGCCGCTGGCTTCGCTGCTCGCCTCCGCAGCCTGCAGGTCCGTCGTCCGCTCGTACACCACACTCCACAGGCCACAGAAATCCCCTTCCCTCCGCTAGACCGCTACACTGGCACGCCGCACACATATTTGCTGCAAGCCTGCAAGGCTGTGAGATTTTACAATTTCTTAATTTTATTTTTGTTTTCTCGTTCCATTTTGGAAAATTTATGATTTACTGAATTGATTATTATTATTATTATTTTACAGTATTTCAAAAAGAAGAACCTGAAGCCTTTACGAAGCTTTGCTGAAAGTTAAAGAAGGTACTTTTCATCTTTGTCTTTAACTTAAAGCGAGTGTGAAGTGTGAACAGGCGTGAATTGGTATATATAAAAGATAATTTGCATTTTCTTTTTCCAATATTATGATTGATTGATTGCAAGTTGCAACTATGAACCAGTGAATGATTTTTGGGTGAATGTAGAATTGATTAATTGATTAATTTCTTTTTCCATCTCATCTGTGAATATGTTCTTAATGGTCTCACTGTCTCAGGCATGCAATCAAATTGTATTGATAAATGTGGCTTTCTCATGTTGCATTTAATTATGTGTTGATCATAGTTGATGAAGAGAAGATAAGATTTAATATAGGCTTAGCAGTGTCACTAATCGATGTAATTACTTTATCCTTTCCATTGATGCGTCTTAGGGTTTGAAATCAAAAATTGGAAGCATATGTTTGCATCTCAAGATCCTATTAATAGCTGTGAAAGGATGTACTCTTATTCTGTTTGGCTTCCTTGTTTAAAATGTGAGAAAGTATTCTAACCTCCGCAAGACCTCTTTTCCAGTTAGAGAGAATGTAGTTCAAGATCCAAAAAGGCCAGAGGCTTTGAGTGATTTTATAATTCCTATATCTTAACTACGCATTTTATTTAACTATGGTCTCAATTATGTTTTGGGAAGAGTTCAAGGACTAATTTTACTATTTCATTAGACTTGACATTTCGATTCTTCATAATATAAGCGATTGCTACCAAATGGGAAAACAGTTGATAGAAGATAGCTAGTATATTCAGTGTCTATGGACAAGGTCTTCTGCTTTTGTTGCAAGTTGTTTAAAACACCAATAAATGTAACAAAAGTTGGCCAACTAGGTAATGATGGATTCAAAGATTGACATAATTTGTATCGGTCTATTAAAAGTCATGAACGAAATGAGGAGCATTTACGTTGCATGACTAGTTGGATTGAATTGGAAAATAGGTTTCGATCAAAAACTACAATTGATAAAAGCATTGAATTGTTGATTGATGCTGAAAGAGAACATTGGAGACATGTATTAACAAGGATAATCGCTATTGTTAAAAGACTTGCGAAAAACACATTGCCATTTCGAGAAGATGATGAGAGACTACATGTTGAGATCAATGACCTATTTTTACAAATGGTCGAAATGGTTAGTGAATTTGATCCAGTAATGCAAGAGCACCTTCGGCAGGCTAAAGCAAAAGAGATTCAATATACGTATCTTGGCAAAAAAATTCAAAATGAGTTGATACAGTTGTTGGCTAATCAAGTGAGAAGTTCAATTGTCAAGAAAGTTAAAGATGCAAAATATTTCGCAATTATACTTGATTGTACTCTAGGTGCAAGTCAGGAGGAGCAAATGTCTTTAATTGTACGATTTGTAAATAATTCGGCAAACTTACTTACAGTTCAAGACCATTGGCTAGAATTTTTGAAGGTAGATGACACAACAGGACTTGGACTTGCAACTGAGTTTCAAAAGGCTTTGATAAAAATTGATCTCGATATTGATGACATTAGAGGACAAGGGTATGACAACGGATCTAACATGAGCGGGAAGCACAAAGGTGTGCAAAGAAGAGTCCATGAAATGAATCCCCGAGCTTTCTATACTCCATGTGGCGCTCATAGTCTAAATCTAGCATTATGTGATATGATGAACTGTTGTTCCAAAACTGTATCCTTCTTCGGAGTGATACAACGCATCTACACATTATTTTCCTCTTCTACCAAGCGATGGAAAATTTTCAAAGATAATGTACAAGGGTTGACAGTGAAGCCATTGTCACAAACACGTTGGGAAAGTCATGTTGAAAGTGTGAAGCCTATAATGGAGCAAACTGCACAGATAAGAGATGCATTACTTGATTTAGCAGAAAGTAATGAAGATCCTAAAGTGAAGAGTGAAGCTGAGTCGTTAGCAACACATGAACTTCAAAATTTTGAGTTTTTGTTTGGCATGATAATTTGGTACAGATTGTTGCATGCTATCAATATTGTAAATAAATTTCTTCAAACCGAATCCATGGATATTGATCATGCTATCGACCTCTTGCAAGGACTTGTTTCATTTCTTAAAGAATACAGAGAAATTGGACTTGCTATTATCAAAGATGAAACGACAAAAAAGGCAAGCGAAATGGGAATTGAAGCTGTATTTACAGAAAAATGCATAATTCGAAGAAAAAACAATTTGATGAAAGCAGTAGTGATGAAGTAAAACAATCAGCAGAAGAATCTTTTAGAGTTGAGTACTTTATTTTTATAATTGATCAAGCTCTATCTTCTATGAGGACCCGATTTGAACAATTCAAACAATATGATGACACATTTGAATTTTTTTTTTAGTTTGAAGAGTTTAAGGGTGCAACTTTTTCAAATTTGTTGAAATCTTGTTTGAATCTTGAGAAATATCTTCAACATAATAGGCGTTCGATTATCAGCGGAGATGATTTATGTTCGAAGTTACAAGTCTTGAGATGTTATAGACCAAGTGAAGCAATAAGAGCAATTGAAGTGCTACAATATTTGAAGACATTGAATGTTTGTTTTCCAAATGCTTATACTGCTTACCAAATTTTGTTAACCATACCGGTTACAGTTGCATTTGCGGAAAGAAATTTCTCGAAATTAAAGTTGATCAAGACCTATCTCCGATCAACTATATCGCAAGAAAGATTAAACGGTTTGGCTATGTTATCAATAGAAAAAGAAATGGTTGAGCAGCTAAGTTATTCAGATTTGATTGATGTTTTTGCCTCTAAAACAGCAAGACGAATAGTATTTAACTAATTGTTTGAAATTTTTAATTTGATGGTTTATAATATAAATCGTTTTTATGAGATATTTCGTTTTTGTTTTAATATTAGTTTTTTAAGTTAGCAATGAGTCGCATAATATACCTTTGAATTTTGTCATTGGGGGACTTACTTTTTATCGTTCGCCTTAGGGCCCATTAGACACAGGACCGGCTCTGCTATCATATTTTCCACGATCATCTTCTCCGCCACAATTCTAACACCCCCACCCGCTCCCATCACATAGTCTCTACAACAGTGCTATGGCAGTCGTGGAGTTGTGGAAAATTATTGGTTGGATGGGTTGCTTGAAATTTTTTGCCCCTCTTTGATAGGAATTAAAATTAGATTTTTAGTAGATTTTGATAGAAGTTGATGAAATATATAGTTAAAAAGTTGTAAGATTCATACACTATGTAGTTAAAAAGTTGTAAGATTCATACACTGTGATTTTATTCTTTGTTTGAACTGGAATGTAGTTGATGATGTAATATTTAGAATTTAATGTGATTTTGTATTTTATTTTTTTACTTGAATTGATTGTTTTCATTGATTGTG
>NW_019241999.1:0-1670 GCF_002742605.1 Olea europaea var. sylvestris | reverse complement strand
ATTTTTATCAATAATTCATATAAAAAGATGAATAATAAGCATATTTTGGACAACCTGGCCTAACATGCCATGTTGCCCTATCTACGTGGTTTCTACTAAGAAATCTGCAATATACAGCAATATTAGCAGGCGGTTTTTGCAATTTGATTATTAGGTTTGTTCATTTGCAAGAAATTATTAACCAAAATTATCAAATTCTATTAACTGGTCATGTTAGACATCAAATTGCTACAAATACATTACAGATTTGGAATTGAGGGGATTGTATTTCGAATCGTGCTTGATGGCCGGGGCACATCCTGGGCGAGGGCGCATGTTTCCCTGACCAAGTATCTTTATCCTTGTATTTCAATTTTATTGGTAGACTCTTTATATTATTATACAAGTTTGACTTGGAACATTTTAGTCCTTAACTTTCTATATTACTGTTGAATGTATATTGTCTATTTAATTGTTAAAAACGCATTTTTAAAGGATGACTATATTCTTATTTTCAATTAAGTTAGAATAAAATAAAATGACAAA
Organism: Olea europaea var. sylvestris; assembly: GCF_002742605.1. NCBI lineage: Eukaryota > Viridiplantae > Streptophyta > Magnoliopsida > Lamiales > Oleaceae > Olea > Olea europaea. Next base: position 1,145 of record NW_019241999.1, on the reverse strand, counting down.
GAATTATGGTCTAGATTCAAATAAAAGGAAGTTGTCGGTGGACTTTACATTCTGAGATAACATTTGAGTACAAGAAAAGAAATGGCTCCAAACTGAAGAAAGAAATTATGTTTCCAACAGTTTTTGTGCTAGTTGAGAATATTTATTCGATCCAATTCAACCAAATAAAATTTAATCAAGGATAAACGTCAATAATAGAACTCAATCCCGTTAGGGATTATCTTGTAGGCAACAAAACCAGCATCTTTGAAGATCTTTGCTCACTCTTTCTCATTTCTTTCTCTCCCAGTAACAAGAACCATCATCAGCATATCAAAAAAGAGTTGTGTTTCAATTGCATCGTCTCCGTTCAAGTTGTCTACTATCATGTCGACAATGATAACTTTTCCTCCTTTATTTCCGTTTGAAATTGCTTCTTTGCATTTTTTCAATATTTTGATACTGTTTTCGTCACTCCAGTCATGTAATATCCACTAGTTATTGAATACACAGTGAGTATTATTAGAGTAAAATCTAAGTCCATGGATGAATTGTAGCTTATATGATATCAATAATTGAACAAGACATTGATTTCTATGAAAGTGATTATGAAATTGGGCATTCCTAGCTTTAGTTGCATGTTTAGTAATAGAATAGTTACACTGCCGTGGGATATTTGGGTATATTTTATATGCAAGCATTTAACTTTAGTTTAACTTCAAAATTTAATATTCTATCAGATTCTACCATCTACGGTCCTCAATACTTAGCATGCATACAATAACTAATCTCCCACATAATCAATATGTGGCCCTATCATGAAAATTTGTCTTAGATTAGAAGCTTAAAAAATCTCTATTTTTTAAAATACTTTTATGATGTGACTTATTAGTAAATTAGCGTCGTAATGTGAATGATAATTAAGCAATTCCATAAATTTGAGAGACTACATGCAATGAAGCGATAACTTTGAAACTACTCCCGTTGAGCGCCATTAAATTTATAATACATTTTTCTTTCTTTTTTTAACCGCACATTTTTCAATTAAATAATTAATATCACACATAAACTAAAAAACTTTTCATTCTTTTTCAACCGCACACTCTCCAAAAAAAAAAAAAAATACTATTCCAAAAATTATAACACTAAATAATGGGGGTCAAACA
>NW_019241998.1:0-1670 GCF_002742605.1 Olea europaea var. sylvestris | reverse complement strand
CACGGTGTCCGTTTCGGGCCCATAAATACTTTTTGGAAATGTAGCGACCGTTTTGGATTGAACTTAAGACTTCATTGTGACGTTTGAGGGATTTCGGCCATTTTTCGAAATAATGGGCACTTGCATATTTGGAACGCTTGGATAGTTGGCGTACGGAGAATTGAGTGTAACTTTTGCACACGGTGTCCGTTTCGGGCCCATAAGTACTTTTTGGAAATGTAGCGACCGTTTTTGATTGAACTTAAGACTTCGTTGTGATGTATGAGGGATTTTAGTGACTTTTCAAAAGAATGAGCACTTGTATATTTGGAACGCTTGAATAGTCGGCGTACGGAGAATTGAGCGTAACTTTGCACACGGTGTCCGTTTCGGGCCCCTAAGTACTTTTTGGAAATGGGGCGACCGTTTTGGATTGAACTTAAGACTTCATTGTGACGTGAGCGTAACTTTTGCACACGGTGTCCGTTTCGGGCCCATAAGTACTTTTTGGAAATGTAGCGACCGTTTTGGATTGAACTCACAACTTCATCGTGACATATGAGGGATTTCGGCCATTTTTCGAAAGAATGAGCGCTTGGATATTTGAAACGCTTGGATAGTCGGCGTACGAAGACTTGAGCGTAACTTTTGCACACGGTGTCCGTTTTGGGCCCATAAGTACTTTTTGGAAATGGAGCGACCGTTTTGGATTGAACTTAAGACTTCATTGTGACGTGAGCGTAACTTTTGCACACGGTGTCCGTTTTGGGCCCATAAGTACTTTTTGGAAATGGAGCGACCGTTTTGGATTGAACTTAAGACTTCATTGTGACGTGAGCGTAACTTTTGCACACGGTGTCCGTTTCGGGCCCATAAGTACTTTTTGGAAATGTAGCGACCGTTTTGGATTGAACTCACAACTTCATCGTGACATATGAGGGATTTCGGCCATTTTTCGAAAGAATGGGCACTTGCAAATTTGGAAAGCTTGGGTAGTCTGCGTACGGAGAATTGTGCGTAACTTTTGCACACGGTGTCCGTTTCGGGCCCATAAGTACTTTTTGGAAATGTAGCGACCGTTTTGGATTGAACTCACAACTTCATCGTGACATATGAGGGATTTCGGCCTTTTTTCGAAAGAATGGGCACTTGCATATTTGGAAAGCTTGGGTAGTCGGCGTACGGAGAATTGAGCGTAACTTTTGCACACGGTGTCCGTTTCGGGCCCATAAGTACTTTTTGGAAATGTAGCGACCGTTTTGGATTGAACTCACAACTTCATCGTGACATATGAGGGATTTCGGCCTTTTTTCGAAAGAATGGGCACTTGCATATTTGGAACGCTTGGATAGTCGGCGTACGAAGAATTGAGCGTAACTTTTGCAAGAGGTGTCCGTTTCGGGCCAATAAGTGCTTTTTGGAAATGTAGCGACCGTTTTGGATTGAACTCAGAACTTCGTCGTGACGTATGAGGGATTTTAGCGATTTTTCAAAAGAATGAGCACTCGCATATTTGGAACGCTGGGATAGTCGTCGTACGGAGAATTGAGCGTAACTTTTGCACACGGTGTCCGTTTCGGGCCAATAAGTGCTTTTTGGAAATGTAGTGACCGTTTTGGATTGAACTTAAGACTTCATTGTGACGTATGAGGGATTTCGGCCATTTTTCGAAAGAATGGGCACTTGCATAT
>NW_019241997.1:0-1670 GCF_002742605.1 Olea europaea var. sylvestris | reverse complement strand
TCTTCGAACGCCGACAATCCTAGCGTTCCAAAGATGCAAGAGCTCATTCTTTCGAAAAATGGCTGAAATCCCGCATACGTCACCACGAAGTAGTGATATCAATCCAAAACGGTAGCTACATTTTCGAAAAGTACTTATGGGCCGAAAACGGACACCGTATGCAAAAGTTGCGCTCAATTCTTCGACCGCCGACAATCCAAGCATTCCAAATATGCAAGTTCTCATTCTTTCGAAAAATGGCTGAAATCCTCATACGTCACGATGATGTAGTGAGTTCAATCCAAAATGGTCGTTACATTTCCCAAAAGTACTTATGGGCCCAAAACGGACGCCGTATGCCAAAGTTACGCTCAATTCTTTGAACGCCGACAATCCAAGCGTTCCAAATATGTAAGTGTTCATTCTTTCGAAAAATGGGTAAAATCCCTCATAGGTCACGATGAAGCGGTGAGTTCAATCCAAAATGGTCACTACATTTCTAAAAAGTACTTACGGGCCCAAAACAGACGCCGTATGCAAAAGTTACGCTCAATTCTTCGTACGCCAACTCTCCAAGCGTTCCAAATATGCAAGTGCTCATTCTTTCAAAAAATGGCTGAAATCCCTCATACGTCACGATGAAATGGTGAGTTCTATCCAAAACGGTCGCTACATTTCCAAAAAGCACTTAAGGACCCAAAACGGACGCCGTATGCCAAAGTTACGCTCAATTCTTGGAACGCCGACAATCCAAGCGTTCCAAATATGCAAGTGCTCATTCTTTCGAAAAATGTCTGAAATCCCGTATACATCATGACGAAGTAGTGAGTTCAATCCAAAACGGTCGCTACATTTCCAAAAAGCACTTAAGGGCCCAAAACGGACGCCGTATGCAAAAAGTTACGCTCAATTCTTCGAACGCCGACAATCCAAGCATTCCAAATATGCAAGTACTCATTCTTTTGAAAAATGGGTGAAATCCCTCCTAGGTCACGACGAAGTCATGAGTTCAATCCAAAACGGTCACTACATTTCCGAAAAGTACTCATGGGCCCAAAACGGATGCCTTATGCAAAAGTTACGCTCAATTCTTCAAACACTGACAATCCAAGCGTTCCAAATATGAAAGTGCTCATTCTTTTGAAAACTGGCTGAAATCACGCATACGTCACGATGAAGTAGTGAGTTCAATCCAAAACGGTCGCTACATTTCCGAAAAGTACTCATGGGCTCAAAACGTACGCCGTATGCAGAAGTTGCGCTCAATTCTTCGAACGCCGACAATCCAAGCGTTCCAAATATGCAAGTGCTCATTCTTTCGAAAGATGGGTAAAATCCCTCATAGGTCACGATGAAGCGGTGAGTTCAATCCAAAACGATAATTACATTTCCGAAAAGTACTTATGGGCCCAAAACAGACGCCGTATGCAAATGTTACGCTCATTTCTTCGAACGCCGACGATCCAAGCGTTCCAAATATGCAAGTGCACATTCTTTCAAAAAATGGGAAAAATCCCTCATACGTCACGATGAAGTGATGAGTTCAATCCAAAACGTTCGCTACATTTCCGAAAAGTACTTATAGGCCCAAAACAGACGCCGTATTAAAAAAGTTACGCTCAATTCTTCGAACGCCGACAACCCAAGCGTTCCAAAAATGCAAGTGCTCATTCTTTCGAAAAATGGCTGAA
>NW_019241996.1:0-1670 GCF_002742605.1 Olea europaea var. sylvestris | reverse complement strand
GACATAATTGATAAGAAAATTAATTATTCGGAGGCCCAAACGAAGGAATTTGGCTAAAATCCCGTGATCCTGGGTCTGTGCCCTGAGTCCAATTTCGCAGGCTGTTGCAGATCAACCTACCAAATTTCGGCCCAATTCCACACCGTCGCGACAAATGACAAAATATCCCATGGCGCAGTTTTTCTTGGTTAATTTTCTGTCCAGCACTTCGTCAACCTGACATAATTAATAAGGAAATTAATCATTTGGAGGCCCAAACAATGGAATTTGCCTAAAATCTCGTGATCCCGAGTCTGTGGCCCGAGTCCAATTACGCGGGCCGTTACCAATCAACCTACCAAATATCGGCCCATTTCGACACCGTCGCCACAAATGACAAAATAGCTCCTGGTGCGATTTCTCTTTGTTAATTTTCTCTCCGGCACATCTTCAACTTGACATAATTAATACGGAAATTAATTATTCAGTGGCCCAAACGAACGAATTTGACTAAAACCCTGTGATCATGGGTCTGTGCCCCGAGTCAAATTTCGCGGGCCGTTCCAAATAACCTGTCAAATTTCGGCCCATTATGACATCGTCGCGACAAATGACAAAATTGCCCCTTTCGCGATTTTTCTTTGTAAATTTTCTGTCCAGCACTTTTTCAACCTAACATAATTAAAGCGGAAATTAATTATTCGGAGGCCCAAACGAAGGAATTTAGCTAAAATCCCCTGATCCCGGGTCTGAGCCCCGAGTCTAATTTCGCGGGCCGTTTCCAATCAATCTGCCAAATTTTGACGAATTTCAGCACCGTCGTGACAAATGACAAAATTGCCCCTAATGCGATTTTGCTTTGTTAATTTTCTGTCCATCACTTCTTCAACCTGACATAATTAATGAGGAAATTAATTATTCGGAGGCCCAAACGAAGGAATTTGGCTAAAATCTCATTATCCCGGGTCTGTACCCCGAGTCTAATTTCGCGGGCCGTTTCCAGTCAACCTGCCAAATTTCGGCCCATTCCGACACCGTCGCGTCAAATGACAAAATTGCCCCGGTGCGATTTTGCTTTGTTAATTTTCTGGCCAGCACTTCTTCAACCTAACCTAATTAACAAGGAAATTAATTATTTGGAGGCCCAAACGAAAGAATTTGGCTAAAATCCCGTGATCCCGGGTCTGTGCCCCGAGTCTAATTTCGAGGGCCGTTTCTAATCAACCTGCCAAATTTCGGTCCATTCCGACACCGTCGTGACAAATGACAACATTGACTCTGGTGTGGTTTTTCTTTGTTAATTTTCTGTCTAGCACTTCTTGGACTTGACATAATTAAAGCGAAAATTAATTATTCGGAGGCGCAAACGAAGGAATTTGGTTAAAATCCCATGATCCTGGGTTTGTGCCCCGAGTCCGATTTCGCGGGCCATTTCCAATCAACCTGCCAAATTTCGGCGCATTCCGACACCGTCGCAACAAATGACAAAATTGCTCCTGGTGCGATTTTTCTTTGTTGATTTTCTGTCCAGAACTTCTTCAACCGGACATAATTAATAAGGAAATTAATTATTCGGAGGCCCAAACGAAGGAGTTTGGCTAAAATCCTGTGATCCTGGGTTTGTACCCCGAGTCCAATTTCGCAGGCCGTTGCAGATCAACCTACCAAATTTCGGCCCAATTCCACACCGT
>NW_019241995.1:0-1671 GCF_002742605.1 Olea europaea var. sylvestris | reverse complement strand
ATGACGAAATTGCCCCCGGCGAGATTTTTATTTCCGATCCACCTGTCAAATTTTAGCCCATTCTGACACAGTCGTGAAAAATGACGAAATTACACCCGGCGTGGTTTTTGTTTCCAATCAACCAGTCAAATTTTAGCCCATTCCGACACAGTAGAGAAAAATGACGAAATCGCCCCCGATGCGATTTTTATTTCCGATCAACCTGTCAAATTTCAGCCAATTCCGACATAGTAGCGAAAATTGACGAAATTACTCCGGCGCGGTTTTTTGTTTCCGATCAGCTTGCCAAATTTCAGCCCATTCCGACACAATCGCGAAAAATTATGAAATTGCCCCTGGCGCGATTTTTGTTTCCGAACAACCAGTGAATTTTAGCTCATTCCGACACCGTCGCGAAAAATGTTGAAATTGTCCTCGGCACGATTTTTATTTTCGATCAACTTGTCAAATTTTAGCCAATTCCGACACAGTTGCGAGAAATGACGAAATTCACCCGGTGCGATTTTTGTTTCCGATCAACATGTCAAATTTTAGCCCATTCCGACATAGTCGAGAAAAATGGCGAAATTGCCCTCGTTACGATTTTGTTTCCCGATCAACCTGTCAAATTTCAGCCCATTCCGACACAGTCGCGAAAATTGACGAAATTGCCCCCGGCGCGATTTTCGTTTTCGATCAGCCTGTCAAATTTTAGCCCATTCCTACACAGTCGCGAAAAATGACGAAATGCCCCCGGCGCGATTTTTTGTTTCCGATCAACCTGTCAAATTTTAGCCCATTCCGACACAGTCTCGAAAACTGACGAAATTGCCCCCGACGCGATTTTTGTTTCCGATCAACCTGTCAAATTTTAGCCGATTCCGACACAGTCGAGAAAAATGACGAAATTGCCCAAGGTGCGATTTTTGTTCCGAATCAACCTGTCAAATTTCAACCCATTTCGACACAGTCGCGAAAAATGACAAAATTGCCCACGGCGCGATTTTTGTTTCCGATCAACCTGTCATATTTTAGCCCATTCCGACACAGTCGCGAAAAATGACGAAATTGCCCCCGACGCGATTTTTGTTTCCGATCAATCTGTCAAATTTTAGCCCATTCCGACACAGTCTCGAAAACTGACGAAATTGCCCCCGACGCGATTTTTGTTTCCGATCAATCTGTCAAATTTTAGCCCATTCCGACACAGTCTCGAAAACTGACGAAATTGCCCCCGACGCGATTTTTGTTTCCGATCAATCTGTCAAATTTTAGCCCATTCCGACACAGTCTCGAAAACTGACGAAATTGCCCCCGACGCGATTTTTGTTTCCGATCAATCTGTCAAATTTTAGCCCATTCCGACACAGTCTCGAAAACTGACGAAATTGCCCCCGACGCGATTTTTGTTTCCGATCAATCTGTCAAATTTTAGCCCATTCCGACACCGTCGTGAAAAATGACAAATTTGCCCCCGGTGCGATTTTTGTTCCCGATCAACCTGTCAAATTTCAACCCATTCCGACACAGTCGCGAAAAATGACGAAATTGCCCGCGGCACGATTTTTGTTTCCGTTGAACCTGTCAAATTTCAGCCCATTCCGACACCGTCGCGAAAAACGACGAAATTGCCCCCGGCGCGATTTTTGTTTCCGATCAACCTGTCAAATTTTAGCCCATTCCGACACAGTC
>NW_019241994.1:0-1671 GCF_002742605.1 Olea europaea var. sylvestris | reverse complement strand
AAAATCAGGGTACGAGCGACTTCTAGTATGTATCTATTTTTTCGTTCAGTAATACCGTTTTATTGGGGAATATTGACTCAAGAACTTTGGTGAATTATCCCATTTTTTTAGATAATCTTGTAAAGTGGTATTGAAGTATTCTGTGCCATTGTTTGTTCGAAGAATTTGGAGTTGTGTTTGAAATTGTGTTTGAATCATGGAGTGGAAATTTATAAAAACTGATCGAACCTCGATTTTTTCCTTAAGTAGATAGACCCAACATACCCAAGTGTGATCGTCGATAAACGTGACAAACCACTTTGTTTGGATACGATTTAGATTGTGAGAAGGTCCCAATAGGTCACTGTGAATCAAGGTAAATGACTTAGATGGTTTATACATGGATTTTGGAAAGGTTGTACGTTGGTGTTTTGCAAATTCACAACTTTCACACTGAAACTCAACAGATTTTTTATTTATAAAAATTGAAGGAAAAACATGCTTTAAGTATTGCACGCTAGGATGACCCATTCTATTAAAGCCATAATAAAATCTCACTATCACTAGGGGTAGATGCAAAATTACAACTTGAGAGGTAACCATATTTACTCACATCAGCTTCCTCAAAATAGTATGGGCCTTCACATTCTTTAGCACCGCCAATCGTCTTTCCCGATGAAAGGTCCTGAAAAATACAACATGATGGAAGAAAATTAGTGGAGCAATTAAATTTTTTTTGTCAATTGACTAACATATAACAAGTTACAAGACAGGTTTGGAACATAAAGGACAGAATCTAGTGTCATAGTCTAGAAATACGAATACTTCCTTTTCCTGCAACAGGTGATAGTGAGCCATCTGCAATTTTGACGCTAATGTTCCCAGGATAAGTGGAGTATGAAGAAAAGAGGTGATATGCATCCGTCATGTGATCGGATGCACCGGAGTCTATAATCCACATGTTTTTACATCGTGAAGTGTTTAGAGCTCTAAGGAGGTTACCTTTGTGGGCTAATGAACCAGAATGACCTCTAGGGGACGGTTGACCAAATGTTTGGAAGCTCGCGAACAATTGATAAATTTGTTTGGAATTGAATCCACTACTCGAAGTTGGGTTACTCTTATTTTCTGCTTGATACCCACGGTTCCTACTGTCTTGCTTCGGTTTCCAGTCGTCGGGCTTCCCATTAATTTCCCAACATGTGTCTACTCGGCCTACGACAATGCTCATACCAAGGCCTACCTCGTTGTTTTTGTGTTGGCCCATTTATTCCTCCTTTTGAAAGACCCAAAGCCCGAGAGGCCCAATTCTCGTATGTTTTTTCCGTGCAATTTCTCAACTGTAAGTTGGAATGATGAAGTTTCGGATGTATTGGAACCAATGGAGGAGTGGACCTCTGCTTTAGGGTCGGAGATGACTGATCCGGTACTGTTGGCGGGGAATTCCGCCATTGGATGCTGGGTTAGAGCAACCGATGCTCTGATACCATAAAGAGTTAGAGACTTGAGAAAATAATTTTTCTTCTCAATACATTAATAGCCTTCTCACGTTAGTTTATATACATACAAGAGGAAGAAAATATGAAAAAACTTATCTCCTAAACTAGGAAACAAATTAGCCTACCAAATAACAAAAAGAATGTAATCCCTAATTAATTACAATTACTATAACTGGGTTTCTTTCCATTTTCT
>NW_019241993.1:0-1671 GCF_002742605.1 Olea europaea var. sylvestris | reverse complement strand
TTTTTTTTTTTTTTTTTTTTTTTTTTTTTTTTTTTTTTTTGTCACAATCAAAATTGAAAAGAGGACCTTTATAATTATATGTCACGAGCCAAACCCAAAAAATAAGGCAAATGATGGAAAGTAGGCTAAAAAATGCGTAAAAAGGGGAAAAAAAATTTGTCACGTCCAAAGAAGGTGATTTTCTTTCCATTTTCATAGATCCAATTTGATTCTCTAGAAATCAATACACATCAACAAGATCTCAACCCCCAATTTGGGGCATAAACCTGACAACTTCTAGTATTTATTTACGTCATGCTTATAGGTGACAACATAATTCCACGTCAACACACTTTATTTTCTTTTATCTTATGCCCTTTCTTTTCTTTAGGGTACATGGATTTGTTTCTATTTTATTTTTTTGGATGGAAGTTTGTTTCTAATCTTATAGGGATAATTAATTTCTTTTAATGTACTAAAATGTGCATTGCAATTATGGTAATACAAATGAAAAATTATATTTAAATTTAAAAAACTCCAGCGGGACTTAAATGTGCATTGCTTGAATTGATAGAAAGATGCAGAGTCAAACTTGAAGTCTATGTGTAGTTGGCTGGTTTATTAAGCCATGGCCTATGCATGAGGCACGTGAAATATCACAGCACGATATAAAATTGTTACAATTACTTAATTAGAATTTATCTTAAAAAAATTAACTTATAACGAGAAGAAGTTCAACGTGCTTATAAATCCAAAAGCATTCGTACTACGATTGATATGCGAGTCAAAAGTACTATTACATAATGTGATCAAAGTAAACGAATATCAATCTTATAATCTAGTTTATGTAAATTTATTGAATTATTTTCCAAAAGAACATCAATCTTATAATCTAGTTTATGTAACCTACAAAAAGTTTCATTTTTTATGCAAAGGAACAATCTTTGATAGGCCAATGCCAGTTTTCGTGCAGTAAACATAGAAGCTGCATATTCTCTGCATGTTTTTCCACTCTGCAATAGCCTATTTGATTCCTCAGACACAATCAATTCCAATGCCTCGGACAATGATTCGACATTAGGCGAAAACATGATACCAAATTCATCCTTAACCACAATTGTCCCTTTAATACTGGAAATCTTGATGCCATAACTGGTTTTCCAATCATCATAGCCTCCATTAGTGTAATATCATTCCCTTGTGGCCAAAGCGTCGTATTAACAAAAAATGTTGATTGCATTGTAAAAAGCACGTAATTCGGATGGATTCATGGATCCGAGAACAATCGCTTGAGGCCCTAAATCTTTGTACAATTGTTGCCATGGACCAGAACCTGCCACGATTAAAAGTAGACATTGGGGTATTTTAGCTTGAGCTTTGAATAGGCCTTGTGTAAAAGGGAATGGCCTTTGTCCTTCACTAGTCTTCCTTCAACCCCTAGAACTATACTAGCATTTTGTGGGATACCAATTTTGGATCTGAATTCTTGGCCTAATCTTAAATCTTCACAAAAATCATCCCCATCGACTCCATTGATTATCACATGGACACGTTTAGGGGGAATTTGGTGGACGTCCCTTAGCATTTCGCTACAACCATCACTTGTAGCCACATGGTGTGCATAATTTCTGAAAAATCGAATTTCGTTTAAGACTTTTGGGATTACTCCTTATAGGCTGTTGAAGGTAGAGA
>NW_019241992.1:0-1671 GCF_002742605.1 Olea europaea var. sylvestris | reverse complement strand
TTTTGACCATTTTATGAAGAACGTGCTCCTGCATATTTGGATTGATGGCGTTCGAAGAATTGAGCATAATTTCGCAGACGGTGACCGTTATGCGACCATAAGTACTTTTCGGAAATGTTGCGACCGTTTTGGGTTTAGCTCACGATTTCGTAATGACGTATTAGATTTTTCTTCCTTTTGTTGAAGAACGACCACTGGCATATTTTTAACGCTTGGACTCTCGACCTTCGAAGAAATGAGGCGTAACTTATGCAAACGGTGTCCGTTTTGGGCCCATAAGTACTTTTCGGAAATGTAGCGACACTTTTGGATTGAACTCACAACTTCGTCGTGACGTAGGAGGGATTTTGACCATTTTTTGAGGAACGTGCAGCTGCATATTTGGATTGACGGCGTTCGAAGAATTGAGCTTAACTTTTGCAGACGGTGTCCGTTATGCGACCATAAGTACTTTTTGGAAATGTTGCGACCGTTTAAGGTTTAGCTCACGATTTCGTAATGACGTATTAGGGTATTCTTCCTTTTTTTGAAGAACGACCTCTCGTATATATTTTAACGCTTGGATTTTCGACCGTCGAAGAAATGAGCGTAACTTATGCAAAAGGTGTCCGTTTTAGGCGCATAAGTACTTTTTGAAAATGTAGCGACCCTTTTGGATTGAACTCACAAATTTGTCGTGACGTATGAGGGATTTTGACCATTTTATGAAGAACGTGCTCCTGCATATTTGGATTGTTGGCGTTCGAAGAATTGAGCATAACTTTCGCAGACGGTGTCCGTTATGCGACCATAATTACTTTTCGGAAATGTTGCGACCGTTTTGGGTTTAGCTCACGATTTCGTAATGACGTATTAGGGTATTCTTCCTTTTTTTGAAGAACGACCACTCGTATATATTTTAACGCTTGGATTTTCGACCTTCGAAGAAATGAGCATAACTTATACAAAAGGTGTCCGTTTTGGGCGCATAAGTACTTTTTGAAAATGTAGCGACCCTTTTGGATTGAACTCACAAATTTGTCGTGACGTATGAGGGATTTTGACCATTTTTTGAAGAACGTGCAGCTGCATATTTGGATTGACGGCGTTCGAAGAATTGAGCTTAACTTTTGCAGACGGTGTCCGTTATGCGACCATAAGTACTTTTTGGAAATGTTGCGACCGTTTAAGGTTTAGCTCACGATTTCGTAATGACGTATTAGGGTTTTCGTCCTTTTTTTGAAGAACGACCACTCGCATATTTTTAACGCTTGGACTCTCGGCCTTCGAAGAAATGAGGCGTAACTTATGCAAACGGTGTCCGTTTTGGGCCCATAAGTACTTTTCGGAAATGTAGCGTCCCTTTTGGATTGAACTCACGACTTCGTCGTGACGTAGGAGGGATTTTGACCATTTTTTGAAGAACGTGCAGCTGCATATTTGGATTGACGGCGTTCGAAGAATTGAGCTTAACTTTTGCAGACGGTGTCCGTTATGCGACCATAAGTACTTTTTGGAAATGTTGCGACCGTTTAGGGTTTAGCTCACGATTTCGTAATGACGTATTAGGATTTTCGTCCTTTTTTTGATGGAGGACCACTCGTATATATTTTAACGCTTGGACTCTCGACCTTCGAAGAAATGAGGCGTAACTTATGCAAACGGTGTCAGTTTTGGGCCCATAAGTACTTT
>NW_019241991.1:0-1671 GCF_002742605.1 Olea europaea var. sylvestris | reverse complement strand
TAAAATCTCATGATCCAGGGTCTGTGCACCGAGTCCAAATTCACGTGCCGTTTCCAATCAACCTGCTAAATTTAGGCCAATTCTGACAACGTCGCGACAAATGACAAAATTACCCTTGGTGCAATTTTTCTTTGTTAATTTTCTATCCTGCACTTCTTCAACTGGACATAATTAATATGGAAATTAATTATTCGGAGGCCCAAACGAAGGAATTTGGCTAAAATCTCGTGATCCCGGGTCTGTGCCCAGAGGCCAATTTCGCGGGCCGTTTCCAATCAACCTGCCAAATTTCGGCCCATTCCGACACCATCGCGACAAATGACAAAATTACCCCTGGTGCGATTTTTCTTTGTTAATTTTCCGTCCAGCACTTCTTCCACCTGAGTTAATTAATTCGAAAATTAATTATTCGGATGCCCAAACGAAGGAATTTGGCTAAAATCCTGTGATCCCGTGTATGTGCCCCGAGTCCAATTTCGTGGGCCGTTTCCAATGAACCTGCCAAGTTTCGTCCCATTCCGACACCGTCACGACAAATGACAAAATTGCCCATAGTGCGGTTTTGCTTTGTTAATTTTCTGTCCAGCACATCATCGACCTGACATAATTAATGCGGAAATTAATTATTTGGAGGCCCAAACGAAGGAATTTGGCTAAAACCCCGTGATCTCGGGTTTGTGCCCCTAATCCAATTTCGCGGGCCGTTTCCAATCATCCTGCCAAATTTCGGCCCATACCGACACCGTCGTGAAAAATGACAAAATCGCCCCTGGTGCGATTTTTCTTTGTTAATTTTCTGTCCAGCAATTCTTCAACCTGACATAATTAATAAGGAAATTAATTATTCAGAGGCCAAAACGAAGGAATTTGGCTAAAATCCTGTGATCCCGGGTCTGTGCCCCGAGTCCAATTTCGTGGGCCGTTTCCAATCAACCTGCCAAATTTCGGCCCATTTCGACACTGTCGCTAAAAATGATAAAATTGCCGCTGGTGCGGTTTTCTTTGTTAATTTTCTGTCCAGCACTTCTTCAACCTAACATAATTAATACGGAAATTAATTATTCGGAGGCCCAAACGAAGGAATTTGGCCAAAATCTCGTGATCCCGGGCCTATGCCCCGAGTCAAATTTCATGGGCCATTTCCAATAAACCTGTCAAATTTCAGGCCATTCCGACACCGTCGTGACAAATGACAAAATTGCCCCTGGTGCGATTTTTCTTTGTTAATTTTCTGTCCAGTACTTCTTTAACCTGACATAATTAATACGGAAATTAATTATTCAGAGGACCAAACGAAGGAATTTGGCTAAAATCTCGTGATCCCGAGTCTGTTCCCCGAGTCCAATTTCTCGGACCGTTTCCAATCAACATGTAAAAATTTGGCCCATTCCGACACCATCGCGACAAATGACAAAATTACCCCTGGTGCGGTTTTGATTTGTTAATTTTCTGTCCAGGACTTCTTCAACCTCGCATAATTAATAAGGAAATCAATTTTTCAGAGGCCCAAACGAAGGAATTTCGCTAAAATCCCGTGATTTCGGGTCTGTGCCCCTAGTCTGATTTCGCGGGCCGATTCCAATCAACCTGCCAAATTTCGACTCATTTCGACACTGTCACGACAAATGACAAAATTGCCCTTGGTGTGGTTTTGAATTGGTAATTTTCTGT
>NW_019241990.1:0-1671 GCF_002742605.1 Olea europaea var. sylvestris | reverse complement strand
GTTCTAGAGTTCCTACTGCTATGTGGGTTCATATCATTTCAGGGAAATTAATACACATCTCGTTCATGTTGTATTGAAAACATAAAATTTGAAGCATAAAAAGGAAGTAATGATGGTACAATTTAAAAATCCACAACAATTGCCACATGAACCTATAGTTGCAATCCTAATTCCAGTCTCAATTATCAATCAAATGCCAATTCTTTCCTTTGGTAAAAATGAATAACACAATTCACAATAATATTGTGATGACTATGGAATCATATGAATCATGTCTTTGTCTATATCAATCAATTGGATACCTACTTGTGAACGATTATCTCTATTAAATTAGGAGCACATAAGAATGCATAAATTTACAAAGATTATATAACATGTGATTTCATAGAGCATAACAATTTCTCTATCTATAATAGGAACGGATCTTGTATTGTTTATTATCTTAAATTGAACATCTCATAAGAAATATAAAGACAAGCATGTTTTAAATCATGATTAAGAAACAAAATAGAATAAGAGAATAGCTAACAATCAATCAAATAACAAAAATTACATAAAAATATGAAAATTCCACTTAATTTAAATCACAATGTTACAATGTTAACTCTAACTATAAAGAACCTAACAAATTTAGATTAAAAAAATACAAAAATTTGGATAAAGACTTGAACAATATCATAGGAGAGAAGAATACAACACTTAGTGATGAATCTCTTCACGATCCTGGAATTACCCTTCTTTGTGTCAAGAATAGTTGAGATGATGTAGAAGTTGCTTCCCACTTTTCTTTACCTTGAAAATTCATGCCCTAAGAATACCAGAATTTCCCCCACTTCTAAGTAAAAAGTAAGAAATTCCATGTAGGTCGAACATAATTGAGTTTGCGGTTTGCAAACCATGACCTCCTTGCGACGAGCCCTAAAACATGCCTTTGTCGTGACATCATTTTGAGGTTGCGAGCTCCAATTTCAATTAAGTTTGAGTTTTGGTCCATCAAGTTTTGACTTTATATTGAGTTCTTCAACTTCTAAATTTGTTCATTTCAGTCCTTGATCTTTAATAGCATCGAAATTGGTCGTTCAACTTTGGCTCTCTTCAATTTTGGTCCTTCATTTTCTGAAAATGTACTATTTAACTCCCACTTCTGTTTTTTCTCCCTATATTTGGTGCCAAAGTATCAAAACTTATGAACTCATCTAGTTGACGAATAAGTTTCAATCATGTCATCTGCTTCCTAGTTACTATACAAGTAGACCCTTCTTGCTCTACATTAAGCTCCAAGTCTTTTCATTCTCGCTTGATTAATCCCCGACTCTAGGATTTTCTAGAAAATAGAATATATTCTAAAATTAGAAGATTATGTCAAAATAAATCATTTTTAAGTTTGGACTTGTTTGAACTTTTAAAGTTTTTTTAAGTGAAAGACTTTTTTGTAAGATGTAGTGAATTTTTATTGACTTATATAGACTTTTACATAATTCATAAAAGATTTTTGTTGACTTCTACAAACGTTCATTTAAAGACTTTTATAAGCTTCTATATATCTCATTTGATTGTCACAGGCTTTCATTTTAAGAAAAAAATTGTATATAAAGTTATATGTCTATAAAATTTATTGCACAACCTTGTATTATTTAATTTATGTACTACTATATATATATATATATATAT
>NW_019241989.1:0-1671 GCF_002742605.1 Olea europaea var. sylvestris | reverse complement strand
AGTCCACCCCCATGTGAGAGCCCCTGTACAGGCCCTGTGCAGGGGGCTTTTCCCTAACTTGAAATGGTGAGATCTATCCACACTAGAGAAGGTAAAGACTAATATATGAATTCAATCTTAGGGTACACCCCTCAAAGAGAGTTAAAAGAGTAAGTTTGTGGTGTATCTTACAAGTGAGGAAAAGATATATTTGACCATTGATGGTCGAGAATTGAATCAACTTGTAAACTTATGATGCTTTACTTGATTCTTCACACACTTACATCAGCTTTACATTGGGTAAGCAGAAGTTGATTTTCGTATTGTGATTTTGAAATTGTTCATAAACTTAACACGGGGATTCCAATACTGAGACTAACGACAAGCTATCTAATCAAATTTATTGTATGCTTGCATGTTGAGATAGGTGTATAGCTTCGTTCGAGGAGGACCAAATGTTCGCGTTTGAAGGTATTTGGCCATTAAATATGGATATTTTTATATTATCTGGAAGGTAAAACACGATGATTGAAATTTTGATTGTGAAAGAAATGAACGAAACTGTAGAAAAAATAAAAAATTTCAAAGTTCAAGGACTTAATTACAAATATTTAAAAGTTGTGTTGAACCAAGAAACGAGACAATGAGTAAATTAGATGAAAAGATGAAGGATAAAAATTGCATGAAGAAATGACTCACGATGAACAAATGAGCAAAACTGAGGACTGAATTGAGAATTCCCAAAAATTAAAAGGGTTGTGATTGCAACTCAAATTTTCTCACCAGCAGAAGCAATTCCTATTTGTCGTTGCAATCGTACCTAATAAAGGGATGCGATTGTATGGCTTTGGATCCAGCTAATGGAGATTCTTTCTATAACTAAAACTCCTTTTAGAAACCACATTGGTTGTGATTCTTCACCAGATTCCAATCTCTTTAAGTGGAGAACATTAGCCAACATTTAAGGAGTCTCTCATATCATATATAACATACAATTCTTGCAATTAAGGGAGGTAGATTTATCATACTTTAAGGAGGAGAACAAGTTTAGCAAGGAATTAAAGGAAACTAACATCAAGAAGTTGAGTCAAAACTCGGGATTGATGATCAATAATGAGAAATAGATTTCACTTACATTCCAAGTGATGAATTTTCATAAACTCTTGTTGTAATTTTATTAGAAACATACTAGGTTAGATCTTGTTTTGCGTTGGAATAAAGATGAAACTTTATTTCATAATTTTCAATTCAAAAACCATTTAGTTAGTTAATTTTTATTTTTGATTGATCGTGTATGTCTTGTTGTATTATTTAAATACTTGCACAACCTTTCGGTAATTAGTTGCTTATTATGTTTTCAAGAGTTTCATGATACATTTAGAACATTACAATTTCAGTATGCAGATCAATAGATGCTAGGGATAACATTTATGATACATTCAATCATATAGATAATCCTGTAATTGAATATATTACTTTACATATGAATTCTGGATATGGTTATTATAAGGTCGCGATTAGAATATGTTTGGCTTACCTCAAAATGAATAGTTAAATATAAGTGAATTATCGATTGTCAATACACAAATTACAATAGATAACATAGACTGAGAATTGAAAGTAGGATAAAAACATGTGAATTCGAAATTTCAATACCTGATTCTCATATTATGTTCATAACATTTTAGATAA
>NW_019241988.1:0-1671 GCF_002742605.1 Olea europaea var. sylvestris | reverse complement strand
TTGGTGGCAATCCACTTGGCATCTCCTCAGGAAACACATTGTCGAACTCCTGCAATAAAGACTTAAGCAAACTAGGGAAGGATATATTAGAATCCTCGAAATTGAGGAGGGACTCCTTGTACACTAACAATATCATTTGCCTGTTATCGCTCATAGCCTTTTTCAACTCACTCTCTTTTGCATAGAAGTTGACCTTTGGCTTTTCTCTCCGTTCAGCTGACTCTTTTTCTCTCCGCTCATGTGGCTTCTCTCTCTTTTCTCCACTCTCAGCCACCTCACTATTTTCTCTCTTATTGATGATTTCACTATTGCCTCTCCTTTTTCTTGACTCTCTTATTCCCTCGTCTTCCTCACTTTTCAGCTTGATTTGATCTCCATACACTTGTGCTGGTGTTAATGGCGCAAGAGTAATAGTCTTCCCATCCTTGACAAAGCTATAACGATTTCTATAACCATCATGTGCGACCCTTCTATCATATTGCCATGGTCTTCCTAATAAGATATGACCCACATGCATAGGCACCACATCACATACTACTTTGTCACTATAACTCCCAATTGGGAAATTAATTAAAACTATTTTATTCACCCTAACTTCCCCACTTCCATTCAACCATTGCAACTCATAACGCCTAGGGTGTCTTAACAATGCTACTCCTAATTTCTCAACTAAAGTTGTGCTAGCTACATTCGTGCAACTCCTACCATCAATAATCATACTACATACCTTATCATTGACGTAACAATGTGTATGGAATATATTTTCTCGCTGCTGCTCCGAATCATCCACTTTGACTTTAGTGCTAAGAGCTCTCCTTGACACCAACGATTCCCCAATAGCAAACTCCAATTTTTCTTCTTCTTCAATGTCCTCCAATGCAGGCATGTCCTCAAACTCTCCTTCACTTTCACTCACCACCTCTCCATTATCCAACAAAACCATTACCCGTTTATATGGGCATTGAGAAGCAATGTGCCTTGACCCCAAGCATCTGAAACACTTGATGTCTCGATTTCTTGATGGTTGTGAATCTGTTTTGGGTACTGTTTTGCTAGCACTTTCTTCTTTCCCTTTCTGCCACTCATTCCTACCTTTGGGTACAGCTTTATCACCTTTGTTGTTGTTGTTCCACCCTGGCTTCCAAGATGGATTAACACTCGAAGTTCCTAATGGCTACCTAGCTGCCCCTTTCCTCCTCAGCTGTCTCTCTACCTTCATAGCCACATGCAACATGTCTTCCAACTCCACTACATTGGCAATTTCCCTATTCAACCCATTCAAGAATCGTGTCATGGTAGCCTCCCTATCCTCCACCACATTGGCCCTAATCATGAGTATTTCCATCTCCTTATGATAGTCCTCTACACTTTTCGACCCTTGATATAGACCTTGCAGTTTTTATGGATCTCTCGGTAATAGTGGCTAGGAACAAACCTCTTTCTCATCAATGACTTCAATTCCTCCCAAGTGCTGATTGGTCTTCCCCCACTCCTACGTTGTGAAGTAATCACTTGATCCCACCATGAAATTGCATAGTCACTGAACTCCAAAATTGTTAACTTCACCTTTTTCTCCTCCGAGTAGTTGTAACACTCGAAGATCATTTCAACCTTCCTTTCCCACTCCACGTATGCCTCGGGATCACTCCTTCCTTTGAATGAAGGAACTGT
>NW_019241987.1:0-1671 GCF_002742605.1 Olea europaea var. sylvestris | reverse complement strand
AGGTATAAAGTTAGTCGTGCTTTTGGTTAATGATAATTTTGGAGTAATATTATCAATGGATACAAGCATCTACCACGACACTTCATAATGCCCTGTTTAGTTAGATGTCATAGGGATAGGGACGAAAGCCAATTTTTAAAATCACTAATAATAGAATCACGACCCAACACTTGAAACATGAAGATCTGGGATTCAATGAGCAAAGTTATGATATTAGTGATTGCAAGCACTATTTGTTTTGTTCCTAATGTAGAAATGGTTGTTACGTGCAACACGAAAGGGTAGGATAAGCTTCTTAACTTTTAATTCATTTATATAGCGCGATCTATAGAATACTTAAATTACGTGAGTATTCTTGATAAGTTAACTTATGTGAAAGTTAGGGATGGTACCATCTCTAGTGTGATTTAGCTACTTATAAATTTCATTAAAATTCAGACTAAGGACATATGGTATGTTCACATATTGGTTTATAAATGCACAAAGATATGCAAACAAGTGCATGGAGTGGAGTGTCTTCGCTTATCCTCATATGGTCGCTAGTTTAAACATCGTCTACCGTGCCACTTTGGTTAATGTTTGAACATTTTCATTAGGTAGATTTTCAAGATCAAAAGACACCTTGTTGATGCTCAAGTTTGGTGAAGTCTATACTTGAGATTTTTCAAAACATCATTCATTTGGTGAATAGTCTATCTACTATCGTGACGGTTTTATTTGATGTTGATACTTTTCTGGATGGTGTTTTGGACGGTTTTATTGAATGTTGATTCCTTAATTTTCTTCGTCAACTGACGGTGTTTTAGATGGTTTCCGTCCAGATGGATTTTAGGTGTATATTTATGAAAGATTAGGAATCTCCACTGGCACAAAATGGAGGTTATGGTAAAATCTACAAAAATGAAAATGTTAGAGACCATCGCAATTTTCCCTATAATATATGATGAAATAAAATTTTATCGACTTTTGATTGAATAATAAATGAATGAATACGTTTAGCATATTTTATGTTTGAAGAATTTTGAAAATTTGTAATATATTCAAATAAGAATATTAACTAAAATAAATACTTTCATGATATTTTTAAATAGGGTAAATAATAAACTAGCAAACATCGATGAGGAGATGTATGACATCCTTAAAGTGTTGATTTGAAGAAATGATTATCGACTGTAGACCATATACATGGCATGAAATGTGTTTGATTTTCACATTTGTGAACCATATCGGCTATAGTATGTAAACGATGTTCCTTTACATTAAGGGATATACGTGCTACAATGATTTGAAAGAATGAATTGTGATATCGAAATTTTATCTATGAATATTTAGTTTCATCTGATTCGGCGGTAGAGAAATGTGGCCCATAATTAGCCTAAAGGGTACAAAGAAAAAGGAGAGCGAGTCAAAGTGAATTAATGTTTAATGAATTTTCATTAAATGTAAGCAGAAATATGTCATATGGTAGAAGATCATTTAATAGCAATTTAATGAACGGACTTGAAATTCATGAAAAAAATAGTGTCAAGGGGTACAAGATCATATAAATGTAAAAGTTACATTGACCATGGTCTCCACTAATATAAAGTGGTCTTTTGTGTGTGTGTGTGTGTATATATATATATATATATATATATATATAGAGAGAGAGAGAGAGAGAGAGAGATAAAA
>NW_019241986.1:0-1671 GCF_002742605.1 Olea europaea var. sylvestris | reverse complement strand
AATCGAGCCAGGGGTAATTTCGTCATTTTTCTCGACTGTGTCGGAATTGGCTGAAATTTAACTGGTTTATCGGAAACAAAAACTGCGCCGGGGGCAATTTCGTCATTTTTCACGACTGTGTCGGAATTGGTTGAAATTTGGCATGTTGATCGGAAATAAAAATCGCGCAGCTGGCCATTTCGTCATTTTTCACGACTGTGTCGGAATGGGCTAAAATTTGACTGGTTGATCGGGTACAAAAATCGCGCTGGGTGTAATTTCGTTATTATTCGCGACTGTGTCGGAATTGGCCAAAATTTGACTTGTTGATCAGAAACAAAAACCACGCCGGGGTCAATTTCGTCATTTTTCTCGACTGTGTCGGAATTAGCTGAAATTTGACTTGTTGATCGGAAACAAAAATCGCGCCGGGGGAAATTTCGTCATTTTTCTCGACTGTGTCGGAATTGGCTGAAATATGGCAGTTTGATCTGAAATAAAAGTCACGCCGGGGGCAATTTGGTCATTTTTCGCGACTGTGTCGGAATTGGCTGAAATTCGACTGGTTGATCGGAAACAAAAATCGAGCCAGGGGCAATTTCGTTATTTTTCTCGACAGTGTTGGAATTGGCTGAAATTTGGCAGTTTGATCTGAAATAAAAATCGCCCTGGGGACAATTTCGTAATTTTTCTCGACTGTGTCGGAATGGGCTCAAATTTGACAGTTTGATCGGAAACAAAAATCGCGCCGGGGGCAATTTCGTCATTTTTCACGACTGTGTCGGAATCGGCTGAAATTTGACTTGTTGATCGGAAAAAAAATCGCGCCGGGGTCAATTTCATCATTTTTCTCGAGTTTGTCGGAATTGGCTGAAATTTGGCAGTTTGATCTGAAATAAAAATCGCGCCGGGGCAATTTTGTCATTTTTCTCGACTTTGTCGGAATGGGCTCAAATTTGACAGGTTGATCGGGAACAAAAATCGGGCCGGGGCAATTTCGTCATTTTTTGCGATTGTGTCGGAATTGGCTGAAATTCAACTGGTTGATCGGAAACAAAAACCGCCCCGGGAGCAATTTCGTCATTTTTTGCGATTGTGTCGGAATTGGCTGAAATTCAACTGGTTGATCGGAAACAAAAACCGCCCCGGGAGCAATTTCGTCATTTTTTGCGATTGTGTCGGAATTGGCTGAAATTCAACTGGTTGATCGGAAACAAAAACCGCCCCGGGAGCAATTTCGTCATTTTTTGCGATTGTGTCGGAATTGGCTGAAATTCAACTGGTTGATCGGAAACAAAAACCGCCCCGGGAGCAATTTCGTCATTTTTTGCGATTGTGTCGGAATTGGCTGAAATTCAACTGGTTGATCGGAAACAAAAACCGCCCCGGGAGCAATTTCGTCATTTTTTGCGATTGTGTCGGAATTGGCTGAAATTCAACTGGTTGATCGGAAACAAAAACCGCCCCGGGAGCAATTTCGTCATTTTTTGCGATTGTGTCGGAATTGGCTGAAATTTGGCAGTTTGATCTGAAATAAAAATCGCGCCGGGGGAAATTTCGTCATTTTTCGCGACTGTATCGGAATTGGCTGAAATTCAACTGGTTGATCGGAAACAAAAACCGCCCCGGGGGCAATTTTGTCATTTTTCGTGACTGTGTCGGAACTGGCTGAAATTTGGCAGGTTGATCGGA
>NW_019241985.1:0-1671 GCF_002742605.1 Olea europaea var. sylvestris | reverse complement strand
CGAACAAACCCGAAGTTATCATGAAATTAAAAACCACTTTTCATTGGCTCGATTCCAATCGAATTAGACTAGCAATTAGCCGAAAATGAATAACCCCGAAATTATCGTGAAATCAAAAACAATTTTTCATTGGCTCGATTCCAATTAAATTAGACTGGCAATTCGCCGAAAATGATCAAACCTAAAGTTATCATGAAATTGAAAGCCACTTTTCATTGACTCGATTCTAATCGAATTAGACTAGTAATTTTCGAAAACGATCAAATCCGAAGTTATCTTGAAATGAAAAACTACTTTTCATTGGCTCGATTCCAATCGAATTAGACTAGCATTTCGCCAAAAATGAACAAGCCTGAAGTTATCATTAAATCAAAAACCACTTTTCATTGGCTCGATTTAAATCGAATTAGACTAGCAATTTGCCAAAGACGAACAAACCCGATGTTATCATGAAATCAAAAACCACTTTTCATTGGCTCTATTCCAATCGAATTAGACTAGCATTTTGCCAAAAATGAACAAATTCGAAGTCATCGTTAAATCAAAAACCATTTTTCATTGGATCAATTCCAATCAAATTAGACTAGCAATTTGCCAATGATGAACAAACTCGATGTTATCGTGAAATCAAAAACCACTTTTCATTGGCTCGATTCCAATCGAATCAGACCAGCAATTTCCCGAAGACGAACAAACCCGATGTTATCATGAATTCGAAAGCCACTTTTCATTGGCCCGATTCTAATTGAATTGGACAAGCAATTTGCCAAAGACGAACAAACCCGACGTTATCATGAAATCAAAACCACTTTTCATTGGCTCGATTCCAATCGAATTAGACTAGCAATTTGTCGAAAATGATGAAACCCAAAGTTATCATGATATCAAAAACCACTTTTCAATGGCTCGATTCCAATCGAATTAGACTAGCAATTTTCCATAGACGAACAAACACAATGTTATCATGAGATCAAAAACCACTTTTCGATGGCTCGATTCCAATCGAATTAGACAAGCAATTTCCCAAAGTCGAACAAACTGGATATTATCATGAAATCAACAGTCACTTTTCATTGGCCTGATTCTAATCGAATTAAACTAACAATTCGCCAAAAATGAGCAATCCCGAAGTTATCAAGAAATCAAAACCATTGTTCATTGGCTCGATTCCAATCGAATTAGACTAGCATTCGCCAAAAACGAACAAACCCGAACTTATCATAAAATCAAAACCACTTTTCATTGGCTCGATTCCAATCGAATTAGACTGGCAATTTGCCAAAGACGAAGATGTTATCATGAAATCGAAAGCCACTTTTCATTGCTTGATTCTAAACGAATTAGACTAGCAAATTCATAAAAAACGAACGAAATCGAAGTTATCATGAAATCAAAACTACTTTTCAATGGCTCGATTACAATCGAATTAGACTAGCAATTAGCCAAAAATGATCAACTCCAAAGTTATCATGAAATCAAAAACCACTTTTCATTCGCTCAATTCCAATCGAATTAGACTAAATTTTTTTAGAAAATGATCAAACCCGAAGTTATCATGAAATCGAAAGACACTTTTCATTGGCTCGATTCTAATCGAATTATATTAGCAATTCACTGAAAATGTTCAAACCTGAAGTTATCATGAAATCAAAAGCCACATTTCATTGGCTC
>NW_019241984.1:0-1671 GCF_002742605.1 Olea europaea var. sylvestris | reverse complement strand
TTTCGCTTGTTGGAGAGGATATCCTTCAAGAATTTTGCATAGCTCGGCATCTGGACAAGTGCTTCAGTAAATGGGATGTTGATGTGCAGTTTCTTGAAGATTTCAAGGAACTTACTGTATTGCTGATCCATTTTATGCTTTCTCAACCTTTGTGGAAATGGAATAGGAGGCTCATGAGAGTTAACAGGATTAGTATTTTTACCCTGTGATGTCTTGGAATTCCTCTTAACCTCATCTCCTGTTGCATTGTCAGTTTGCTCCACAATTTCTTCCTCCAAGGTTAGCGTTGATTCCTTGTTGGCTCCCGAACTTTTTACATGTGGTTCCGGCAGTTGTACTCCACTTCTGGTTGTTATAGCCTTTGCATATTCCTTAGGGTTAATTTCAGTATTGCTGGGTAGGTTTCCCGGTGCTCTACCCGTCATTGAAATTGCTATCTGTCCCACTTGTGTCTCCAAATTCTTGATTGCTGCACTTTGATCCTGAAGCGTTGTTTCCGTCCTTCGCATAAATTGGTTATTGGCTTCCATGTACTGATTGGTTTGTGCCATAAATTTCTCAAACATATCCTCCAATGGTGGCTTTTTGTCTTGCTGCTGATATTGCCCTTGTGGTCTGTTTTGATTCTGATTAGCCCACGAGAAATTTGGGTGTTTTCTCCAGCCTGAATTGAAGGTTTCTGAATGTGGGTTATTCTGCTAGCGTTGACCCCATTGTGCGAATTCTGCATGTTCTACTCCTTGTGCTAGAATTGGGCAAGTAGCAGCACTGTGATCTGCTCCACATTCTTCACAACTCTGCTTCATAACTTGCTTAGCAGTGGCGGTTTGTGAAATGCTTTCAACCTTATTGAATAAGGAATCTATTTTCGCCGACAGTGCTGAGTAAGTATCTACTTCGTACACCCCAGGTGCTCTCTTCTGAACTACTCGATCTGTAGACCACATAGCTGAAGTTGTAGCCATCCTCTCAAACAGCTCCCAGGCTCCGTCAATTATTCTTGTAGAGATAGACCCGTCAGATGATGCATCCACCATACTCTTGAATGATGGAAGTAATCAAGTGTAGAAAAATCTGATCTGGGTCTTCTTGTCAAAGCCATGTTGCGGGCACTTCCTTAACATGTTCTTGAAACGGTTCCATGCCTCTTCAAATGATTCTAACTCGATCTGGTTGAATATTGAGATGTCATGCCGCATTTTAGCTACTTTAGCTGGCGAGAAGAACTTGGTGCAGAATTTATGAGCTAGCTCGTTCCAAGTAGTGATACTTCCAACAAAGAGTGAATCCAGTCATTCAAGTGCTTTATCCCTCAAGGTGTGCGGGAACAAGCGCAGTCTTATAGCATCATCGGAGATACCTTGGTATCTGAAGTGTTGACACATATCAAGAAATCGAGATATGTGTGTATGCGGATTCTCACTAGCTATCCCATGGTATTGATGCCCATTCTGAAACAGTTGAATCACGTTTGTCTTCAGTTGGAAGTTCGGTTGCCCAAATGGAGGATATACAATACTAGATTGACTTTGCACCACCAATGGTGCCATGAAATCCCCAAGTACCGTATTTCCATCCTCTTTCACTACCAAACCTTCGTTGAGTGGAATTCCCGGTCGATTTTGCTCGTTAGCCATTTGTTGTACCACTCTTGCTTCCCTTTGCCTGTGA
>NW_019241983.1:1423-1671 GCF_002742605.1 Olea europaea var. sylvestris | reverse complement strand
CGCGATTTTTGTTTCCGATCGACCTGTAAAATTCAGCCCATATCGACACTGTGGCGAAAAATGACGAAATTGACCCCGATGCGATTTTTGTTTTCGATCGACGTGTAAATTTCAGCCCATTTCGACACCGTCGCGAAAAATGACGAAATTGGCCCCTGCGCGATTTTTGTTTTCGATCGACCTGTCAAATTTCAGCCCATTTCGACACCGTCGTGAAAAACGATGAAATTGGCCCCGGGGCGATTTTT
>NW_019241983.1:0-1042 GCF_002742605.1 Olea europaea var. sylvestris | reverse complement strand
CACTGTCGCGAAAAATGACGAAATTGACCCCGGCGCGATTTTTGCTTCCGATCGACCTGTCAAATTTCAGCCCATTTCGACACCGTCGAGAAAAAAGACGAAATTGGCCTCGGCGCGATTCTTGTTTTCGATCGACCTGTCAAATTTCAGCCCATTTTGACACTTTCGCGAAAAATGACGAAATTGGCCCCGGCGCGATTTTTGTTTTCGATCGACCTGTCAAATTTGAGCCCATTTCGACACCGTTGCGAAAAATGACGAAATTGCCACCGGCGCGATTTTTGTTTCCGATCGACCTGTAAAATTTCAGCCCATTTCGACACCGTCGCGAAAAATGACGAAATTGCCACCGGCGCGATTTTTGTTTCCGATCGACCTGTTAAATTTCCGCCATTTCAACACCGTGGCGAAAAATGACGAAATTGCCCCTGGCGCGATTTTCGTTTCCGATCGACCTGTCAAATTTCAGCCCATTCGATACCGTCGCGAAAAATGACGAAATTGGCGCTAGCGTGATTTTTGTTTCGGATCGACCTGTCAAATTTCAGCATATTTCAACGCCGTCGCGAAAAATGACGAAATTGGACCCGGCGAGATTTTTGTTTCCGATCGACCTGTCAAATTTCAGCCAATTTCGACACCGTCGCGAAAAAAGACGAAATCGCCACCGGCGCGATTTTTGTTTCCGATCGACCTGTCAAATTTCAGCCCATTCGATACCGTCGCGAAAAATGACGAAATTGGCCCGGCGCGATTTTTGTTTCCGATCGACCTGTCAAATTTCAGCATATTTCAACGCCGTCGCGAAAAATGACGAAATTGCCCCCGGCGCGATTTTTGTTTCCGACCGATCTGTCAAATTTTAGCCCATTTCGACACCGTCGCGAAAAATGACGAAATTGCCCCCGGCGCGATTTTTTTTCCGATCGTTCTGTCAAATTTCGGCCTATTTCGACACAGTCGCGAAAAATGACGAAATTGGCCCCGGCGCGATTTTTGTTTCCGTTCGACCTGTCAAATTTTAGCTGATTTCGACACCGTC
>NW_019241982.1:0-1671 GCF_002742605.1 Olea europaea var. sylvestris | reverse complement strand
TTTTTTAAACTATTCAGGTGACACTTATTACGAGTATAAATTTCACTTTCAAGAAAAAGTCTTTCAATTTATAAACGTTTTGAATCCTAAATTCTTCTTAGCAATAAACATTTTGTAGAATTTTTCTTTCGTAGCATTAAATATTTAGTAGACTTTTTATTCCTATCAATCTTTAAAAAATTTTAATTCGTTGTTTCAATTGCTAAAAATATCAAACTAGTTCTACTAGAATTTCTTTTATTATTTTCTCTTATAATCTTTGCTCATTGTTGTCTTTCTTTACAATCTTTAAGATCTTCTATCAAGAAGCTTCAACACTGAGAGATAGAGAACTCGGTGATTTGCTTCTTGATCTGTAAAGAGGGGTCACCTCTATTTCTATCTAGAGCGGATAAAATATGACTTTTTACAACGACTAATCTTCATATCTCTCTATTTTCTAAACAAGTATTAATATATTCGTTATAACTTTCCAATGAACAAGTAAGTAAGGTAGTGTAATTTATAGGCATTAAATATTAGAATTTTAAAACGATATGTTGTAATGGCCTTTGAGTACTTTATCGTTCAACAAATTAATTTCTTCATACTTTTTTTTAACTCTCTCTTAGCTTTTTTCTTGACATTTTAAAGAAGGCTTAAGATTGTAGTCAAAAAGATTTTCATCATCTTTAAAAATGCTTAAACAAACTCCCACTATTAGGACACAAATTAGCCAACTTAACTCAGATGATTACATTATCTTTTGGTCGTGGAATCTAGAATAAAGAGGCTAAGAGCGTTAAAATTATATTTTTGAAACAGAAATAAAATATTATTTGTGAATAAATTAATTGTTTGCTTGGTGTTTTCACTTTTAGGCCTTGCTCGAAAATTAACTAAAGTAAACTAAAATTATAAAAAAGAAAAGATATGAAAAAAAAATTACTTTAATTTCGCAATCTTTGAATTTACAAGGATGTCTTTAAATTTACAAAGATGGTGGAGATTTTTTAGTACAAGTGTGATAGTGTGCTTTGTGCTTTTTTTGGTGTGCTTTCTTTCATGAGAGGTGTGGACATTTATAGATGCTGGTACATCACGTCTATTCTATTGGTGTTGTAAGTGTGTTATCAATAATTGAAGAATATTATGCAAACTTTACGGGTGTGCGATCAAAAATCAAAGAAAAATAAATATTGTACAATTCTTCATGTGAGTAATTAAAAAATGAATTATTTGAAAATATGTTTCTGAAAACTTTTGTCTTCACGCCTGACTTTTCTTGAAATATGAGAATCAACTCTGCAGAGAATCTTTGAAATATGTTTAAAAGCTTTATATTTACGCCTCTTCTTTTTGACTTCCTTATCTTGCTAATTATTTCTCCATCTTTCTATCTCGTCTTTATCTGTCTATCATTTCTTCTATGGTTTCTTCTAGTTCTGGATCCATCTCATTATCGTTGTCATCAGATAAGTATGCTTCCTCTTCTGTTTCTAATAGGGTTTCTGTAAATTCTCCATTAGTCTCTTAGAACACTATTAGATATAAATTCTTTTGTTCAATATTTGGTACTAGAATTTTTTCTGCTTTAGTTCTCATGGCAAGGTGCTCTTTGCATAAAAGAATTCCGTTGTTCCATTGTGCTACTAATCTGAAATCATTATTTTGAACTTTCATCATGATTGC
>NW_019241981.1:0-1671 GCF_002742605.1 Olea europaea var. sylvestris | reverse complement strand
TTCGTCATTTTTCACGACGGTGTCGGAACGGGCTGAAATGTGGCAGGTTGATTGGAAACAAAAATTGCGCCGTGGGCAATTTTTTCATTTTTCGTGGCGGTGTCGGAATGGTCTAAAATTTGACAGGTTGATCGGAAACGAAAGAACGTCGGGGCAATTTCGTCGTTTTTCACGACGTTGACGGAATGGGCAAAAATTTGACAGGTTGATCGGAAACAAAAACCGCGCAAGGGGCAATTTCGTCATTTTTCGCGACGGTGTCGGAATGGGCTGAAATTTGGCAGGTTTATCTGAAACAAAAATCGCGCCGTGGGCAATTTCGTCATTTTTCGCGACAATGTCAGAATGGGCTAAAATTTTGACAGGTTGATTGTAAACAAAAATCGCGCCTGGGCAATTTCGTCATTTTTCGCGACGGTGTCGGAATGGGCTAAAATTTGACAGGTTGATCGGAAACAAAAACCGCGCAAGGGGCAATTTCGTCATTTTTCGCGACCGTGTCGGAATGGGCTGAAATTTGGCAGGTTTATCTGAAACAAAAATCGCGCCAGGGGCAATTTCGTCATTTTTCGCGACGGTGTCGGAATGGGCTAAAATTTGACAGGTTGATCGGAAACAAAAACCGCGCAAGGGGCAATTTCGTCATTTTTCGCGACCGTGTCGGAATGGGCTGAAATTTGGCAGGTTTATCTGAAACAAAAATCGCGCCAGGGGCAATTTCGTCATTTTTCGCGACGGTGTCGGAATGGGCTGAAATTTGGCTGGTTGATTCGAAACAAAAATCGCGCTAGGGGCAATTTCGTCATTTGTCGCGATGATTTTCGAGTGGGCTAATATTTGACAGGTTGATCGAAAACAGGAATCGCGCCAGGGGCAATTTCATCACTTTTCACGACGGTGCCAGAATGAGCTGTAATTTGGCTGGTTGATGGGAAACAAAACTTTCGCTGGGGACAATTTCGTCATTTTTCGCGACGGTGTCGGAATGTGCTAAAATTTGACAGGTTTATCGGACAGAAAAATCGCGCCAAGGGCAATTTCGTCATTTGTTGCGACTGTGTCGGAATGGGGTGAAATTTGGCAGGTTGATTGGAAACAAAAATCCCACCGCGGGCAATTTCGTCATTTTTCGCGACGGTGTCGGAACGGGCTGAAATTTGGTAGGTTGATTGGAAACAAAATTTGCGCCGTGGGCAATTTCGTAATTTTTCGCGACGGTGTCGGAATGAGCTAAAATTTGGTAGGTTGATCGGAAACAAAAACCACGCCACGGGTAATTTCGTCGTTTTTCACGACGTTGATGGAATAGGCTAAAATTCGACATGTTGATCGGAAACAAAAATCGCGCCAGGGCAATTTCGTCATTTTTCACAACGGTGTCGAAATGGGCTGAAATTTGGCAGGTTGACTGGAAACAAAAATCGCGTCGGGGCCAATTTCGTCATTTTTCGCGACGGTGTCGGAATGGGCTGAAATATGGCTGGTTGATTAGAAACAAAAATCGCGCCGTGGGCAATTTCGTCATTTTTCGCGACAGTGTCAGAATGGGCTAAAATTTGACATGTTGATCGGAAACAAAAACCTCGACAGGGGCAATTTCGTCATTTTTCGCGACGGTGCGGGGTCGGAATGGGCTAAAATTTGACAGGTTTATCGGAAACGAAAAAACGT
>NW_019241980.1:0-1671 GCF_002742605.1 Olea europaea var. sylvestris | reverse complement strand
TTCGAAAGAGTGAGCACTTGCATAATTGGAACGCTTGGATTGTCGACGTACGAAGAATTGAGCGTAACTTTTGCACCCGGTGTATGTTTTGGGCCCACAAAGTCCTTTTGGGAAATGTAGCGACAGTTTTGGATTGAACTCACTACTTCGTCGTGATGTACGAGGGGTTTCAGCCATTTTTCGAAGGTGTGAGCACTTGCATATTTGGAAAGCTTGGATTGTCGGCGTACGAACAATTGAGTGTAACTTTTGCACACGATGTCCGTTTTGGGCCCGTAAGTACTTTTTGGAAATGTAGCGACCGTTTTGGATTGAACTCACCACTTCGTCGTGACGTATGAGGGATTTTGACCATTTTTCGAAAGTGTGAGCACTTCCATATTTAGAACGCTTGGATTGTCGACGTACGAAGAATTGAACGTTACTTTTGCACCCGGTGTCCATTTTTGGCCCGTAAGTACTTTTTGGAAATGTAGCGACCGTTTTGGATTGAACTCACCACTTCATCGTGACGTATGAGGGATTTTGACCATTTTTCGAAAGAGTGAGCACTTGCATATTTGGAACGCTTGGATTGTCGGCGTACGAAGAATTGAGCGTAACTTTTGCACACGGTGTCCGTTTTGGACCCGTAAGTACTTTTTGGAAATGTAGCGACCATTTCGGATTGAACTCACCACTTCGTCGTGACGTATGAGGGATTTCAGCCATTTTTCGAAAGAATGAGCACTTGCATATTTGGAACGCTTGGATTGTCGGCGTACGAAGAATTGAGCGTAACTTTTGCACACGGTGTCCGTTTTGGACCCGTAAGTACTTTTTGGAAATGTAGCGACCATTTCGGATTGAACTCACCACTTCGTCATGACATACGAGGGATTTTAACCAAAGAATGAGCACTTCCATATTTGGAACCCTTGGATTGTCGGCGTGCGAAGAATTGAGCGTAACTTTTGCACACGGTGTCCGTTTTGGGCCCGTAAGCACTTTTTGGAAATGTAGCGACCGTTTTGGATTGAACTCACAACTTCGTCGTGACATATGAGGGATGTTGGCCATTTTTTGAAAGAATGAGCACATGCATATTTGGAACGTTTGGATTGTCGGCATACGAAGAATTGAGCGTAACTTTTGCACACGGTGTCCGTTTTGGGCCCGTAAGCACTTTTTGGAAATGTAGCGACCGTTTTGGATTGAACTCACAACTTCGTCGTGACATATGAGGGATGTCGGCCATTTTTTGAAAGAATGAGCACTTGCATATTTGGAACGCTTGGATTGTCGGCGTACGAAGAATTGCGCGTAACTTTTGCACACGGTGTCCGTTTTGGGACCATAAGTACTATTTGGAAATGTAGCGACCGTTTTGGATTGAACTCACAACTTTGTTGTGACGTACGAGGGCTTTTGGCCATTTTTCAAAAGACTGAGCACTTGCATATTTGGGACGCTTGGATTGCCGGCGTACGAAGAATTGAGCGCAACTTTTGCAACCGGTGTCCATTTTGGGACCATAAGTACTTTTTGGAAATGTAGCTACCATTTTGGATTGAACTCACAACTTCGTCGTGATGTGTGAGGGATTTCAGTCATTTTTCGAAAGAGTGAGCACTTGCATAATTGGAACGCTTGGATTGTCGACGTACGAAGAATTGAGCGTAACTTTTGCAC
>NW_019241979.1:74998-100119 GCF_002742605.1 Olea europaea var. sylvestris | reverse complement strand
CCAATCAAAGACATGAACCTAAGTTCAGTGACCATTGGAACAATTAACTCAAATCATCACCCTCAAAAAGAAAAGAGAGATTCAATTCCAAGTGTTTGTCCAAATGAGGATGAGGACTTGAGTCACTCCATCTTGGCGTACTCGGGAGTGTTAGGAAAGTTAGCCTTGAACTCTGGTAGGGCTTCGGCCACAAGATCCTCAGCCTTTCTCCCTCGCAATCTTCTCACTTTCCAACAACTTGACTAAGCACATTGCAACCATAACATAAGTTCACATGACAAAGTAAACATTGAGGAAATTTCTGATTTCACTAGAAAAAAAATACATTGATTGGCTCTTTATCTTTGTATATTATACTGCCATTATTTTTATATCTATTAGTACCCCTGATATTAATATAGGGTTAAAGTCCTTCAAAATCGAGTTGCAATTTGGATATTTCCACATATAGAGATTATAGAAACACAAATTTGCAACACGAACTTTATATTTCCACATGATATAAGGGTGCTTTTATGAGCGGTTTCACCAATATTGGGAACTTGATCTAGTCCTTGGCAGTTACCGTGTATAAGAATCATTTTTGTCCATTTCGTTTCATTGCTAATTCTAGTGGAAAAAGGTTTGGAATCCTTCCCCTATGTATTCTATGCATTTTATTTTCTATCAAAATCGCTTCAAACAAAATGAGAAAAACAGTCAAGTGGCACAGCTCTTTCTTTCCCCAGTCTCCTTTTTTAGGAGTGGCCTTCGTATTCCCAATCTGGTAGGACCAGACGATTTTGTTTGCCTCAGGTTGGCAAATCACATCCCCACACAACGACATTGTTTGTGCACTCCTTAACGTTATTGATTAGTGTTTCAATGGTACGAAACAACTGCATCCTTAACAAACTTATGAATTGCATCTCCTTTTACACTCTTTTCAAGATTTGGAAACCTTCTATAAGAGTAAACTTCTGCCTTGTGCTTTCTCTCAGCATGTCAAGTACAATTTGTTTAACCACGTAGTAATGGTAAAAACCATATGCATAAAAAGATTGTATATGATAATTTCTGTTTGTCACTTGGTTACTTTTCAAATATTCACTACCTGCGTATATTTAATTGCGAGGCTTTGCTTGTAAATAATTTTTACATATATTTTGATGAAGTCACAACCTTGTCGAACATGAAATTAAAAGGATATATCCTCAAGCTATATTACGTTCTGTCACTTCATTAATGCTTTTACTTTCATCTCCTTGTAACATAAGTTAAGAGTTGTGACAACAATATTCATATGACAGTCAACTTTTGTCTTTTGAACTAAACCAAACATTCCTATCGAGTGTTACCTATATATAAGCACATGTGTTCTGCAATATTAAAATGGATTCAACATTTTTCTTCTTCTTTAATATCGTCCAATACTATGATCATGATTGTTGTTTCAAGCAATAATTATTTCTCTAAATCATAGACCAACATTCTTAAATTGCACCATGATTAACTAAATTCTTCATCAACAGTTCTAAACCGTTCCTAATAAATTACGAGCCAACTAGATCAATCATTTTTCTCCATGCTTGATACCTATTCAAAATCCATCAAAAGATTCTTAAATGCCAACTGCAGGACTTTTTTGCATGGGTGATGATGATTTAACGGAGAAGCGGAAGATATCCATGGGTGAATACTGATTGTGAAATTATACCCCTTCCGTCCTATTCATATAGGTTTAGTTTCCTTTTTTTCTTGTCCCAAATAGAAAATTTTGTTTCTTAATTTAGAATATTTTGTTTTGTTCCTTTACTATTATATCATTATCTAATTTACCTAGTTACAATCAATTTTTCCCATTTAATTTGCATACTTCTTGAAATCATCCAAATATATGCATATTTCCCAATAATTTGCCTATTTCTTGAAATCAATTTTCAAATTATTTACTAATTCTAACAATAATTTACTATTAACTGTTGAAAATTAAGTGGGGATAAACTAGAAATTTTTTTGGCAAAAATTAGTTTTTCAATAACATTAAATAAAATTTCTTAATCCGTGTGAAAAACAAAACAAACTTATATAAATAGGACGGAGGAGGTAGTAAAATATTGAGGACAATTTTTTTCCTTTTTACAAGTTAAGGATCAACCAATTACTCGAGTAATACATTGTGGAACAATAGTGCAATTTTCTCTAGCAGTAGGAAAGGACTAGAAAATGCTCAACGGGACTCCAAAGCCGACCCAAAAACCCCGCGAACACTCTAGAACAACAAGCTCATCTTTTTTTTTTTTTTTTTTTTTTTTTTTTTTTTATACTATAATTAATCAAATCATGAAAAAATAAATACCCATATCGATCAAATTCCTGTCGAAATCCAAAAAAGAAAGGTGCAAAACAAGAAAAATTTTAATCAAAAAATGTTTTTCTTTTTTGTGGGAGGATTGGAGCAGCAAGCAAGGCAGGTGCTGAAGAGCGGGGCGGGTCGGTGTATCGCCTGCGGGTCACCGGCCGATCTGGTTGACTATGAAAAGGTTCTCAAGCTATTCTTCGTGCCCGTTTGGCGGTGGCCCGGGAAGCAGCCACTTTTGCATTGCTCCAATTGTAAACTTTTCTTCCCAGAGTCGTTCTCTCCGCCGCCGCCGTCGTCGACGGAGATTCCGGTGGAGGTGAAAAGAGATGCCTTGCGGTGCCAATTCTGTGCACGGGAGGTGGATCCTGGGTTTAGGTTCTGCCCCTTCTGCGGGTCGGCTCTGTAAATTGCTGTTTTTGAGGTTTTGGGTTTTAAGGATTAGTGTTTGTATGTGGGGATTTGTCTTTAATATTAATAAATAAAAATTGTTGTTGCTATATTTATTATTTTGGATTATTGGTTGATTAAGACACATTTGCAAAAAATTTAATTGTAATTAATTATGAAAATTTACCCTAATTGTATCTCCCTTTGAATGTCTAGTCTTGTTTAAAACTAATTGGACTCCTTTTCGTATAAGTCAATTTTAAGGATAGGTTCTATCCGACGAGATTCTTATAATTGAGATAAGAGTACCCAAAATGATCCTTCTCATAGATGGGACAACACAGGGAGGGTTACTTGCTATAGAAAACTAGTTTCAAGAAGTAACCTATCTGAAAATATGAGCTGCAATGGATGTTGATTCTGAAATTAAGATTGAAATGTAATAACATAAAACGTATCCCAAATCACTAGCTAGGTTAAGATTTATTGTGATTGTTACAGCTGATATCAGAGTAAGCACCATTATGGAGATGATCCTCGTCGTGGACCGGACAACTCAGGGAGTGCTACTTTCAATAGAAAAATGGTTCCAAGAAGTCACGTATCTGGAAATATAAGCCGTCGTGGACGTTGATTCTAAAATGTCGAGTGTAATATAATAAGATAACAAGATGTTCTAATTCCTCTTCAGGCCATTTAAAATGTTGATCAAACAAAATTTGCAAATTATTCAAACATCAAAACTTTCAGACAGAAATATAGCTATTCGAGGAACAAAAGATACTATGATGACAAATGAAAGACCAATTTTTCTCCAAAAAAAAGAATGGAAGTGCAGAGTTTCTCTGAATTTACGAGGGGTGTACGCTGAGACCATCCATTTGCCTCAGATCAATATCCAGAAACTCCAGTTGGTAATATCTTGGACGAGCAAGTACAGAACTGCAGTGCCTTGAACAGGGTCGACGCTGATGGTCAATAATGGAGCAGTCAGACTTGGACAAAAAAGGTTCTATTCACATTTGCTGAAGGGTAGTTACTTTGATCCTCGCTCGATTGTATCCCTCCATAGCCTGTATCTTATTCCAAGTTTATCATAGGATACAGGACAGTTCCATACAAAAGCTCCATTGATCATGCGTTCTTGTTGCTCGAGTACAAGCCGTAGATCCTCATTCAAAACCTGTACGAAATAATTTTAAGATTTCTGAAAGAAAATAAAGAGTAGAGAAAACAAAACTCTTGATTTCTGAAGATTTACCTGCTCTGCAAAATGTCTCCACAGATATTGCATGAAAGGAACATGCTTTAATATTGGAGCAAAGTCGAGTGACATTCTGTACAGTAATCTCGTCTTGTTTCTTGACGAAGGTAAGCAAACATGAAGTTGATGAAGATGTGTCGAACATTCTCTAGTACTCTGCCCTTCTAATTTCCCTGGTTTCGAAATTCCAATGGTTGACAATACCATACAAGGTGGCCGGAATTCCATATCGATAGGATAGGGATCCCAGTATCCTTGCAGCCCAGATTCAGGCGTCAAAATTTCACCAAGCTGAGAAAAACAACAAACGATGATAACTTGTAAGTTTCTTTGTGTTGTAATAAGTTGCAGTAATTTGATTAGATGTTTCTTTATGCTACATTTGGCAACAACTTCCGTGGTCATTGATTAATACAATATGTAGAATTGTATCATAATTTGCGTATTTATGAAAAATGATGAGCACGTAAACAAACCTGGGCACACTCCACCCTTAGCAAAGGTCGAAGTGTGAGTAAAATGGGCATGCGCAAGATCCAGAAGGTTGTCCAGAAGTAGCCCATGTTCAACAGGAAGTTCCCATCATGATCTGCATTTTTTGTTAGGGGTTAAGCCTAAACCCAATCCCGACAGCATTAACGAAAGAAACGAAAAACAGAAAAGCAAACATGCAAATACACAGATTTATAGTGGTTCACTAAACTCTGCATTGCCTTGGTGC
Source organism: Olea europaea var. sylvestris (assembly GCF_002742605.1). Taxonomy (NCBI): domain Eukaryota; kingdom Viridiplantae; phylum Streptophyta; class Magnoliopsida; order Lamiales; family Oleaceae; genus Olea; species Olea europaea. The sequence continues at coordinate 95,406 of NW_019241979.1, read as the reverse complement.
TGCAGATTTTTGTCACTTATTATGAAGGAAATGACAAGGTTTTTCCTTGCACACCTCTTTCTTATCACACACAAGTGACAGACAAATGATCCCCAGTAGAAAACTAGGGAGTCCTAATACAATAGTATGAATGCCAATTATAATAGGTCGAGGAGTTAGGTGAAAAGTGCAAGAAGGCTCCACAAAATCCAACATTTCGAAAAGATACCAGGGAAAAGGGGATTTATCTAAAATCACTAAAATGTCCTAAAAATGTTCAAAATTGGTAGTTGGAGGATCACTGCCAGGCAATATCCATATCATTCCATCTTGTTCAAAGCATGGTAATGCTTTGATCTTAACATCAGAAATTTTGTAGATGGCATTTTCTTACATTTTCCATCAGTTGAGTATTCCCATCCTGACATTGATCATAACATTAAAAAAATCAGTGGTGTCAAATAACAAAAACTTTTTAAGTAATAATACTTGATAGTTCAGACCATTTACTGTTCATATTGTCTATATAGGATGTAAAACTTAAAATACATGCTCTTGATCTCACCATGATAAGGACACTGGATCCGACCCTCATTCCCCAGGTGAAGTGGGCAGGCCCTGTGAGCGCAAGTATTCTGAACACCCCCAGGCTTTCCATCCTTCACACGAAAGATAACCCACTGTTCCTCAAAGCAATCTATTAGAATCTGAATGAAAACTTATGAAGCCATAATCAACAAGGGAGAAGCACGAAGCCCTTTCTTGTAGAAAGATTAATGCTGTGTTTTATATGGTATATAAATCTCTAATTGTTCCTTAGAAACGAGTTGAAAAGGGAAGAACGAGTTTCCTGGTAATAGACTTACCATGGTGTCACCCTTCAAGTCTTCAGAGAAAGCAACGGGGAACCAAAAATTCTTCAAACTGGCAACATAAGCCTGGACAGGACCAGACACATTGAGGCTCTTTCTAGGCTGCCTGTTCTTGGAAGTATCAAGAGATTCTTTCAAAGTACTTGGGATAGGGGACGATAAGTTAGATTCTGTTGTCTTTCTATCTTGCAATAGCTTTATCATTCACCGACATTTCCATGTAAGCTAGCTTGTCCAAGGCAGTCGCAACCCTTGCTTCTGATATATGTCCAATATATCAATTTACAGTCGACTTTATAACAATACAATATGATTAGGCTCATGAAAGTTCAATGTTTCAACCTATGTACACCATACTATATAATATATACGTGCAAAAATACACACACAGGTTGACATACCTGTTTGTGAGATTTTGCTAGATCCTCCTGCAACTCAGCAAGTTCCTTCGTGAGAGTTCCAACAGATTTATATTCACAGGCAAGAGGGGTTTAATACCTCCACAGCCTATAGGTTACTATCAAAGTCAGAACTTTCAATTTAAATCAATAAGATTCGAAGGATGATAAGAGCTTCCACTTGAGAAATAGTAACTAAACTCAGAAAATAGTCCTGCTACAAGTCACACATGATTTCGACACCACCCCTTGAAAAAGAAATGAAAAGGTACTTCGAGATGCAAGTGATTGGCATGTCTCATCAACAAAGATAATATGATTCCTAAACGTGGTCTTTAAGTTGACAAAATAGAAAAAACGTAACTGAATCAAAAAAATCTGATTTTGATCATAAATTATGACAAAGTAAAGGATAATTTTGTAATTGACCTCTTCGTGCTGTAGCATAATTGAAAGAACATCTTGTCGCGCCTTCCAATCGCAATGTTGTATATCCAATCTAGCCACTCCTAAAGCTTGATTGACGTCCAAAAACTTGCCTTTACATTGAGGGACCTTAGTTCTTGGATCTTCAACATCAAAAAGTGTTGCCCACGGGTTTTTCCGGTCCTTTAACCCACCTTCTCCCCAATAGTAGCAAAGACTCTAAAGCGTCCCCCAACACCCTGAGATGCAACAAATGTACCATGATTTCACAAGAATTAAACGCTGTATAGAGATGTAGGCTAATTTAACCAAACACTTCGTGAACAAGGAAAACTCATGCGAGAGGTATCTCAAAGATTAAAAAACATCCTAGGTTATTCAAAGTTAGCTTACATCAAAGTGTCAGCTGAAAAAATGGGTTTTTTTCACCATATTGAGTACAAAAGTTTAAGTTATAATGTAAAGAAGCCAATCCCATACATGGTTTTTAAGGACATTCAATTTCACTATATAGAGCAACAAAAAATGAAAACCTTTATACCGGCAAACCCGATTTTCCATTCCTATATCTATAGACTGTACACAGTATGCATGTTCAACCACTTCATCAAAATTCTTAAATTGTTAAATGAAAAAACTAATAATTAATTTGTTGGTCGAAATCATTTCTGTTGATCTCAAAGGCGATGCAAGATTGTTAGATGAAATATTTAAGATTGCACCACGAATACAAGATTAAAATAAAGTAGAAAAAGAGAAACTAAGTAGAAGAACGATGAATTTTATTAACATGACAATATGGAGAGAATAATACAGGACATCAATAATGTTTCGTCTAAAACTGACGAAGGAATTTCTAATTTATAGGCTACATCCATAAACCTAATGGAATCCTAAAATGTAAGAAAATTTATTAGAATTAGGTTAAATCACGTAAAATGAAAAAAAATCTTGGATGTAATTTAATTTATTTCCAAATTCAAGCCAAACGTGATCTTTCAAGATTTCAACCAATTTTGAGGCATTAAACTTAACAATCTCCACATTGACTCAAAATTCCGGTGCAACGAACGAAACTCCAAAATTTCAAATTCGTCGGCGTCAAAATGAACTGACCAATCTCCTCAACGCGGTAACCAAAATCTCCATCATCAAACCATCGTCCTCTGCACAACGTCCACAAGTGATACTCGAACCCAAATCCTGGGTTTCCAAACTTCCACCGAAGAATTACTGTTGACCAAACAAGGACGAAGCACACCCTGTAGCAGAAACTATACCACATGCTAGATCAGAAGGCTCCTTACTAGAACTGTCACCTTCAACATCCCCTAAAGCATTCCAAACATTAGTGACATCACCGTACCTACGTTCCATGAGTCCAACCCTCACAAATGAACACAGTGTATCCGTTGATGTAACAACCCGGGTTTCTATACCCAAATCGTTAGCAAACGTATTGTCCGCTTTAGGTGAGCCTTGCGCCCACTTACCCCTCACGATTTTCTATCGTGTCTCCTAGGATTCGAACTCATAACCTCTTCTTTAAGACTTAATTTAAATCCTAGTACCAATTGGACAAAACTAACGACTTGGGTACAGAGACCCAGGTCGTTACAGCTGAAATTGGTGGCAAAGCGAAATCACTAACGCTCTGCCTAACAGTGTTCTTAACCAACTCAGAGCTCGCCACAAGAGGTACTCTACCAAACTAAACTTCCACCACGGCACTGAACTTGTCCAAATGTCTTTTAATTGGTTCTATGTTCCCCTGCAAGACGTACAACTGAGACGTCTTCCGTCCCTCCAGTACAACCTGGACACCCCTTCGGACCTTCAAGACTCCACCTCCACCAAAGAATTTATACTATTTTGCATTAAAGGTATTCAGCGATGTGAGCTTCTTTGTCAAGTCTGGAACATGACGAACATGGCACATCCAACATATTAATGATCCCTCTCATCTCCATCCCCTATAATCAATGTTCCCCTCTCATCTCCATCCCCTTAATCAATAAAGAATGACGGTGACTTTTTCATTTATGGTTGTAGGAGTAAAGTTATTTTGACAATTTTATTTCATTTTTTTTTTCTCTCCCTTTGGCTACTTTTTCTTCTCTATTTTCTGATTTCTTTTTCTTTTCATCCTCATAATGATTAACCTTTTGTACTTCCTCTATTGTTAGTAAAAATATTCTAATTTGATTTTTTGATTTAATGTTGCTTTGTGATATGCCCACCAGACGCTTGATGAAATTTCCAATTGGTAGAAGCCTTTTTTCTTGACAAGTGAGAAAAATGAGTTTAAGAATTTATTGCACTCAGAGGGTTTAAGGATTTCATTACTTGATGTCTTTAGAAGGACCCTGCAAAGAGGCAGACCACTAGGCCACTATTGTTCCATCGTTATATCTTTCAATATGGTTCTCTAATTTAGGTGCATTAGTCTAATCTATTCTTCGTTTACCTCGTCATCTTTCATCTTCTTGATTGTTGCTTTTGAATAATTTTTTAACTTATTTATTTTGTGGGTTGGATTCTGGTTAACAATTGTGGATCTAAACTAATTATAGAATCTGATTATTACAAAGATTTTGATTAAGTTATGTATTTGAGACCGGTGCCAGTACCTAAACACATGTTCCAACAAAGTAAAATTTGCATCAGGGTAAGGGTAGGGATAGATATGCAAGTTATTGCTTTTATTATCAAGTACCAATGAACCAAGATATACATTCCTAGACACCCCTAACACAAGCAGTTCCGAAGAATATTTTATTGCATACTTTTTATGCTGCATTTTGAAGCTTTCATAGGCATTGTTTTCAATGGTTATCAGAATTACAACTTCAAGAGAAACATTTACATTATGTTCGGTGATTCAAGTTGAAAAAGGAGTTGAATTGTTGATTGTCTTTTGCAATCTCATCATTCATCTTCATATTTTTTGGCTTGGTGTTCTCAGTCTCTCACTGTTAAAACTTTTTGATAAAACAAGTTTTATCTTAACTACCCATTTTTGTTTACCTGCGAAGGATTTTTAAATCTTGATTCTATTTGTTGTGAAAAGAGAAATATTCTTTGATTGATTTTCTCGTTTGTGCTAAGGCTAATTTAATACATTAATTTGTCTCTATTTTGTCAAGAATGAAATATCTTAAAAACTTATCCATATACATGAATCTTGGACCAATATAATAAATATCTGTCTCTATTGACTGAGGGAAACTTCTCTTGATTGATGATAAATCGATATGGATTCTTTTGATTGTAGAAATGCTATGTGAGGCCAAGTAATCTCATTGAACTTTCTTACTGTACAGTTTATTATCAGTTTGATTTGATTTTGGTTTGTGTGTGTGTGTGTGTGTTTGTTTTTATCTTCTCATTATTTTATTGATGAACAAAAGAAGGCAAAATCTACAGAATCAAAAGGGAAGAAGGAAACGAAAGCAAAAAATATATGAATACACCTAAACGTCCTCTAACTTCCTTCTTCCTTATCGCGTGCAATTTCTTTTCCTTTTATTTCTATATTGCACAACTTGAGGAATTTGTTTAATATTATGTTTGATGTAAATTATTACAGGGATGATTTTAGGAAAGAGTACAAGGAGAATAATTCTGAATGCAAAAGTGTAAGAGACGTGAAATTCTTGAAGGTTTTCTACTATGCATTTCAATTCTAGGTTTCTATCATAACATGTTAAGTTTCTTGAATATTAGGTAGCGAAGGATGGTGGTGAGAAATGGAAATCCATGACTACTGAAGTGATTTTTTTTTTTGGATCACCAAGAAAAACAATTCTATGAAGATAGGGTCGTAGAACTTAAAGCAAAATATGTAAAGGCCATGAAGGCAACTCTACATTTACTTGTTTTTATGTTGAGAACACCAGTTACTGAACTGAGTATAATGTTATTTATAATTGCTTTGTTTTACTTTCAAAATTGTTTATGGTTGTGGGTAAGATTTGCTTGTAGTATGATGTGAATGTGTGGAAGTTATGGAATTATGAGTATTGTTGTTGATAATCAAATTTCTCATCATTTTAATATTTTGATTGTTAATATAATTTTTTTACTACCATTTCTTTATTGTTGGAAAGAAAGGCAACTAAATTTTAGTTCTTTCAATCAACTTTTATTGATAAAAATAATAAAATGACACATCAAATAGTTTTTGAAATAAATTAATTGGTTGTTAATATTAATTTTTAACTATTTTTTTTGTTGTTGAAATGAAGGTAACTAAAATTTGGTTACTTTCATTGTATTTAAACAACAAAAATAGTTGATACAACAACCAAACGAGGGGTTGTTGAAAAAAGAATCAGTTGTCAATATAAATTTTTTATGACCAGTTATTTCGTTGTTGAGATGATACATTCAACTTCCAAATATCTTTTTAGTCATTGAATACAATCGTGCACACCAATTTGCCGACCAACGAATGAACATCTGATTTTGGCCATTGAATGTGATCAACAATCGAAAATGTACATTCTACGATCATTTCTATGGTTGTTGAAGGTGATATTTCTTGTAGTGCTCTATCTCGAGAGTTTTGCAAAAGAATTAACCCCCACATAGAACAATTTTCCATCCTAACAAAACTCTACTCGATTCTTACGTACCAAAGTATAAAAATTAAATTAAAATCTATAAAAATAATTAGTTTGCCAAGCTTGAACACCATAGAATATCCACTTCAAAAGCACCAAATAATACAAGAACGTGGACACTCTCTCGACCATCACAATTCTTACACCCCTATCCTCAACATATCATTCGTGTGTGTGATAGAGAAACTCTTACAAAAATATTGGACTAATTCTATACACTGATACACAGTACTATGATATATTCTCCGTTGGTATAACATTATCACTCTCTTTCTCTCTCGCACACAACACACGCTCAATCTGCCATGGCTCAAACCATGCTACTCTCTGCTGGTAGTACTGTTTCTGGGCATGCATTGGATCTGAAGAAGGACCCATTGATGATGCAGAGATTAAAACCGAAGCCCTTTTCTCATTTCGTTTTACCTCCCAAAACTTCATCTCCTTTATCTTCATCAACTACTACTGTTGCACTCTTCAAGTCGAAGACGAAAGCACCGGCCAAGAAGGTATTTTTTACTTACACAAGGGATTTTGTGGATCTTTTTCCTTTTCTTGTTCCTTTCCTCCTATGGTTGATGCATTGATTTGTTTGACAGGTTCCAGTGGTGAAGGAAAAGCCAAAGGTGGAAGATGGCATTTTTGGAACATCGGGAGGATTTGGTTTCACCAAGGAAAATGAACTCTTTGTGGGTCGTGTTGCCATGATTGGATTCGCGGTGAGTTTTTTCTTTCTTTCTTTTTTTCATGCACTATGTTGACCTTTAAAATCTTATCGATTAGTTTGTCAAAAGATCCCTTGCCACTTCCCCGTTCCCATGTGACGTAGTAGTAACGTATATACTAGGTTTTATTTGCTTGTAAGTTAAGGTCCATTTGGAAGTAATTTTAAGAATTGATTTTGTGACCGTTAGAAGTAAAGTGAGGCCACTAGTGAGAGAAGAAGTCAAATTTTACGGTTGAAATAGTAAAATAATGGTCAAAAAATCAATTTTTTGAGAGGTGAAAAATCACTCCCAAACAAGCTCTAAATTTTTCATACTTATCCAAACTTCTACTTGAAAACCAATGTAAACTAGTCTAAGAATCATATCCAACTTTGTGCATGTTTGGAAAAGCTTAAAATTTTCTTGACTTGGCATAGCTTTTTACACACATTTTATAAGATCCACAACTTAGCACTTATGTATTATCCACAAATTCTATAGAATCTACAACTTATAAGTACATTTAAGAAAAAAATGCCAAGATTTTTTGGAATGTGTTCTAGTACAATATTAACAATTGATAAGAAACAATTGAGCCTTTTCTAGTTAATTAATAAAGAGAATTTTTGCATTTTTATGTAAATTATTAGCAAATTTCCTAGGATTGATTGACATCGGATAAAACTAGTGCAGGCATCTTTGTTGGGAGAAGCAGTTACAGGAAAGGGAATTTTGGCACAATTGAATTTGGAAACTGGAATCCCTCTTTATGAAGCTGAACCTCTTCTTCTCTTCTTCATCCTCTTCAATCTCCTCGGAGCCATAGGCGCTTTGGGTGATCGTGGTCGTTTCGTTGATGATCCTCCGACCGGACTTGACAAGGCTGTTATTGCCCCCGGCAAGGGAATTCGGGGTGCATTAGGTCTTGGAGATGGTAAATATTTCGTTCCCACTATTCTAGTTGTTTGTAGGACTTAATAACTTATTTTGCAGGTAAATTTTATAGTACTAGATAGTACTAAGTGGGGAAAAAATATTAAAATCTCCTTCATTGTTTTGTCTAATTCTATTTGAGAGTGTGTACCAGGTCATCTTTCCATTCGTCAAACCAACGAACATGGATAGAATGACCAAACTGTAACACCGATCACTTGGGTTTTTAACATACGAATCTACTAGGCAATCTTGTCATCTAGTTTAACGCACCAAATAAATTTTTCTATACCTAACAAGTTTTTGCATGCATGCAGGTCCACTTTTTGGATTCACAAAATCAAATGAACTATTTGTCGGAAGATTGGCTCAATTGGGAATTGTTTTCTCCATAATTGGAGAAATAGTAACAGGAAAAGGGGCTTTGGCACAGTTGAATATAGAAACTGGAGTGCCCATAAATGAACTTGAACCTCTTCTGTTGTTCAACATTGTCTTCTTCTTCATTGCAGCCATTAATCCTGGTACTGGAAAATTTGTTACTGATGAGGAAGAAGCATGAGTTTGTGTACCTAGTTTATTTAATTAAGGAGAAAACTATCAATTCCAATATATATTTTGTAATTAGTGGGAACTTTGTCATTTAATTTTAAGAGATTTTCTTCGACTCGATCTATGATTTTTATCTTTACTTCATGTTGCAAGTTGGTCATCAAGATTTCATTATTGCACAATCAGCCCAATCCTCAACGACGAAAACACTTCAAATTTATCGCTGTTAAGTCATCAAGTTGCTCTCACTTATCCAATCATGTGAAGCTAGACTTGTTTCCTAAGTTGGTTCGATTCTCAAAAATTTGAAGTTCGACGGTTTTCATGAAGATCAACTTGCTCTTTTCAATAAGTTGGAAGACAAATTTAACTACTGCAGCAATAGATTTTAATTCTGTTTGCTACTTAGTATCCAATCTTGTATAATCCATCCAACTAAACGAGCCATAAGAATGATTTCCTCACAAATTTCATTTTAGCAAATACACTCTCTGTGGAATCCAAAGCACAAAACCATCGATGAAAAATTCGAGCATTTATTCAATTATTAGTGTATTTCTCAGTCGAAGAACATAATTATAGACGTACAACAGACAATCCTACGCACAAAAATGAACTTCCATTCTATCACGTACATTTTACCTCTTCTCTCCGCATAAGCATCGAGCAGCTTGCAGAGCAAAATACGTGAGGATGATATCAGCACCAGCTCGTCTCAGACACATCAGCGACTCCGTCATGACCCTCTCTTCATCAATCATTTTCAGTACACCGCCAGCTTTAATCATCGAGTACTCTCCAGAAACCTAAGTACAGCAAATTTTTCCAAGAAATATGAGAAAAAAGGAACCAAGTAGAAAAGTACGTTATCTTCTCATCAGTTATCACTAAATCCAAAGGGAATGTGTAGTACGAATTATTAGACAGAATTGGACAACCCAATTACCAAACGAAACAAATACTACTCATTCACACCTCTGATCTATTTTATGCCTATTGAACGTAGAAAACCACTATAAGAATTGCCTTTAAGTAGAAAAACTCGGGGCGTCTCAAAAAGTTGGAAGTCTAATTAAGAGAAGAAAGTATAGAATGGGGTTTACTTAGCCCCCGTTTGTCTACCATACAAGTAGGAGATTGAGTTTTGCAATAGTGAATTTTTGGAGAATGTGTGGTTAAAAAGTAGGAAAAGATTTCGAGTTTACGTGCAAAATATTTTATTGCGAAAATGTGTAGTTGAAAATGATTTTGATAAAAAAAAAGGGCTTTCGAAATAGTGATAGACAAACAGGGGCTTAATCTCTACTTCCGTAAATTTTGATATTTCACATTATATGTCCCACTATCTCGTCTATTCCACTAGTCTCAATTTTCAATCATTCATTGCTAGGTTTTACCATGGGATCTTCTTATAACCCAGAAATGATTTGATCATAAGCTTTCGTCTCAGAAGTGAAAATGATGGCTGAACTGAACTATATGATGTAGTCCTATCAAAAGTTAATTCAAAGAGAAGAGTGGTGGCATGTTTGGCTAAGCATAAAAAGTTTACTCATTAATAGTACCTGATATGCAGCTATGGGTAGAGGAGAGTTATCTCGCAAAAGCCTTATTATATCCAAGTAAGGCAGACCTGGTTTAACCTAATCCAAGTGAAAATCCATCAGAAAAACAGTAGGCTCTTTGCTCAATTTGAATGCAGTCAAATTTGCAAAGAAGCAATGATATGTATTTATTTTTTGATAAACCAAAGAAAGAAATGATAACCAGAAGGATATCGGCTCCTTCAGACTCGTCCTCACGGGTTTCAACCAGAGCTTCTCTATAATTAGCAGGATTCATCTGATACCTTTTTAATACATGCCACATTTGCGGAAAAGTGAGATCTAACTGGTTGGTACGGATATTTCAGCCAAAAATAAAATAAAATAACTTGAAAGTTATGTACGTTTTCTTGTCACCAAAACGTGGATTTGAGTCTAATGCTTCTCGGAAAGGACCATAGAATGAACTTGCATACCTGAAATTTCATTTCAATCAACATAATAAAATAAGGAAAAACTGAAGGTGGAACAAAAAGATTAGATAGTAAGAGAGCTCGATATTAAATCATGTACTAGTTATTTTAGAACTCCTCAGCATGTAGAAATTTAAAAGATTATTATAATAGGAGGCATAATAAACTCGCTACTAAAGCAAAGATAATACGAATAAGAACAGACTTTGCAGTGTAGGACATAATAGAAACATGCTGAAAGCCATCAGCATCAAGAGCTGCTCGAATTGCACCTACACGGCCATCCATCATGTCACTGGGGCTGACAATATCGGCCCCTGCTCTGGCCTACATATAAAAGTGCGCCGGGTAATAAGATTACAAACTTCGTTTGCCATGGTAGATTCGACAAAAAGTGCAAGTAACCATCACATTCTATTCTAAAGCACTTAAAAAGTCTGTGAAATTATGCATGTCAGGAACGTAAGTACGTGACAATGACAACGTCAAAACTCAATCATAGAGGAAATTATGTTTCATTTGTGACAATATGCTAAATTACAGCAAATTTTGATAGAAGATTTCATTTCACTTGTCTAAAAGATTTATATCATGCACAAAGCATGCTTAATACCATATGCAAGGTAAGGTCCAGAATTACCTGGGCGACTGCCTGCTTACACAATTGATGCACAGTTTCATCATTCATTATAACTCCTGCAGGATATTGCAGTAAGTTTAAAAATTTATCGGCCATGCTACCTTGTATGAACTATACCTACTCTTCGGCATAATCTAATTTCAGGCAAAGAATATGAGACAAAAAGGAAGAACTGAATGTGGTAAGTGTCTTACCATCTTCTCTGACGATACCATCATGCCCATCAGAAGAATATGGATCTAATGCAACATCAGTGTAGATAATCTACAGACACAGACATCATAAATTATCAAAGGCAACATTAAATACCCAGTTAAAGCCCATTGATCTTGAAAGACTATAACCCTCCTAAGTGAAGAATAACATACAAGATCAGGGTACTTGTCTTTTAGCAGCCGTATTGTTTGAGGCACTAATCCATTTTCATTGTAAGCTTCATCCCCTGTAGAGGTCTGAAAGTGCAGAACCCATTATTTAAAGCCAATCACAAAATAAGAAAGTATTTTTGTAGAAGATAAACCTTTAAAGCGTCTGGAACTTTCGGAAATAGCACAATGCTATTAACACCGACATCCCGAGCCTTAGTGACCTGCATGAAGATAAGTTAGAGATTAGTTATTACTGAGGATATTACTTACCATATGGACACATAGTAACTAGATAAATAATAATTACTTGAACATGAACATTTTAATGGTAAGCAGACAACAAATTTTTCTTGGATTGTACCAACAGCATACTAGACGTCGAACTTCAATGTGAGGTGTGTACTCGGGTATTCCAAATTGATTAAATTACTAACACATCACAATCTAAATCAAGTGGGATGTGTGTAAACATCAGGCTTGCTAAGAGCTTTCTTAATTCTAATGATATACAACAGTTTTTTATGAAATAAAGAATCTACGAAATCCATTGGTATATAGCACAAACAGAAGCATCAAAATGAACACCTAAGAGTAACGGTTATGCATGTTAGACTCACGTGACTATTTTCAGGTTATAGAAAGCTATATCATTATAACAGGTTTCATGCGGCAAGAACATGACAATACAAATCGCATGTTCATATTGCCGCACAAATCAGCTTATGATCAAAAGACACATTCAGAGCTAGGTGATTGAGAAATAATATGGGGTTAAAGTGCTTGGAAGGTCTTAAATACAAAAGACAAGCAAGAGGACAGTAACCTCTTCTACGAGTCCATGCCTCCAACCAAGCCTATAACATCCAGGCATTGCCCCAATTGGTGTGTCCTCTTCACCTGCATATCATTCAGGATAGTACATGTATCAAGCATGCTTAATATAGACATGTGAACATTGCATTTTTTTAAAATTTTAAGCAAATGTAGACAGAATCTTGTGATGGTACTGACCTTCGTGAATGAAAAGTGGATATACCAAATTTGCAGGGCTTAAACTTGTTTCTTGGAAAGCGGCCCTCAGAGCAGGTGACCTACGATTCCGACGAGGGCGACGACTAATAGACTGACACAAACATTAACATTGTGACTAATTAATAGGATTTATTCATAAGAATCGTACAAAGTTTCACCAATACATGACACACAAATCTTGAACATGTGTTCAACAGCACTGATATAATGAACTAACAAGTAAGCTATCAGCCTAAATTCATTGCTGTATCTTCAGCATTCACAAGAACTAATTCGACGCCACATCAAAGAAAGTTGAAAGCCGCAATATAAATAACTAATAAGGCAATCTAGAAAGGTAAAAATTCAGTGCAGTGCTTAGGACGACTAACTACCCAGTCCTTACCTAAATAAGGGATAATAAAAAGCCAAAGCTATTACTTGTTATTGCACAAACGCCTATGACAAACAATACAGACATCTTATCAACAAGATCAAAAATAGTACTGAGCATAAACTTAAATCGAACATCTACCGCATTATCACCCTTTCTCATTATCTCAGAAATGTCACAGCAACAACACTCCGCAATACATTCTCATAACACATTTCATATATATAATGTATTAACTTACAAGTGAAGGCACCACCGGGGTGCCAGCTGGAGCAGCTGGCTTGGAGGGCGCCGGGGGTGCCTCCGGGATATTCCCTGCAACCACCGCAGCTTCACACTCCTCATCACTCATTCCCATCTTCTTCATAGGTACATTATCATTCGTATTACTTGCCCTCACTCTGAGTGATCGTGGCACGCTCAAGGGTATATTTGCAGAATAGAGCATAGATGAAGCCATATCAACACTCCTTCAATAATCCCACAGTACTTTTGGTATCAAACTAAAGAAGCAATTGACATGTAAAATGAAAATTAGATCTCATTTCAAGAGAGGAAAAAACTAAGTCTTGGAGATCATTTGACTTTTAATCGTAAGAATTCAAGAAAATCAACACATAAAAAAAGAAGCAGAGAAAAATGACGATGAAATTCATTTCATGTTAATGGAGACGGAGCCTAACAGATTTATAATCAGAATTTTTGGGAAAAAGATAGAGTTTAGATTATTTGAGCTAATTGTGCAAAACCCAGAAAGAATTTACTCAAGAAAGTGGAAAAGATCTCACCTTGGGGTTAAATCAAGGCCTTAGCTCAAGAAAGAAGAAGATGAAGTTTGGATTTCAGATTTTCGAATGTTGTCTTTTGAAATCCATCAAAGACGGATGCACCTCCGGTTCTTTTATTGGATGTGGCGTGCGTTTCCTCTTATTTTAACTATTGTAGGGTTGAAATGGGACCTTATTTGTTTACCGATTTTGCTACTTTAGTTGAAATTGGAGACAATTGTAGTGAAGAACAATGTGTGTACTACTGGTAATATGGGCTTTCAGTCAGAATATTTCGCTTGGGCTTCTAGTATGGGCTTTTCCATTCGATGATAAGCCCATTTTGCGCGATACTTTTTGATCATTTAGACACTTATGTCCACGATTTTTTTATATACTAGTCTTTGCCCATGCATTGTGTTAGTTTGAAGCTATTGGTAGCGTGTCTAATGTGAGAGTAATGATAAATGTTAGGTCTAGTATTGTAATTGACAATTCTGTAAACAAAATAGACTAAATTGATCACTTGTAAAAGTCAAGGACTTAGTTACCATTTTAAATGGATGAAGTAAATTAGTGTTCGAGTCATTGAAGAAATCCAAGATGTCTAACAAGATCACATATGATCATCGGAATGCAATTATAGAAGTCTAAAAGATGTCAAAGAGTCGTACAAGTTATATTCCAAATTCTCAGTCGTTACTTGCAATGCATTTTTCACATAGAAAACATTAAAGCTTGGACCATGCTAATTTTAGAAGAATTGTAGCCCTTTGAGTTAGTTTTTCAACACAAGTTGAATCACCTCAATTGAATATTGAGAGAGAAAGTTATGGTGAAAACACTGACGAATATTCAGGAGGTAGACTTGGAGGTCTAGAGGAATCTACTGCAGTAGGAGGCTGCAGGAGGTTGATTAGGAGTTTTAGTGCTAGAGGTGTCTATGTCAGTAGATCGTAAGGCTGTGGCAGTGGGTCTTAATGGGCACAAGGATAGGCTTGTCATTGTATTCTCTGAATTGTCTATAGTAGAGGTAATTGGTTTGATCCCGGAGTTTTACACACGATTGGGTTTCTCCATCATCATATCTTGTGTTATTTATTGCTTTCTACAATATTATAACTGCGGCATTCAAATATAGGATAATTAAATTGTTTGTTTAACCACCTAAACATCTAATTAAAGTGACTTATTGCTTTAGTTAGTTTATTATGTATGTATGGTCGAATAATTTGTAATATGGAACGTAAACTCGATAAATCCTAAAAATTGTAGTGGTATTAGACCGTTCTAGATTCTTTCGAGTGGTATCAGAGCCTGAGCACGTGTTCTGACTTTACATAGTCTAGATGAGTACTGTGTTGAGTGTGCCGTCCCATTTTGATGGGAATAATTATGCTTATTGAAAAGTATGAATGAGGGCATTTTTGAAATCTATGGATGAGAGGATTTGATTGAGTGTTGTGAATGGTTAGTCTACCCATAAGTCTACAGTAGATGGTGTTATCACTTCCATCCCCATAAAAAAATGGTTTAAGGCTGAATTGGATATTATATGCAATTGGAGTAGAAAAGCCTTACATGCCCTATTTATGGCTATTTCCCTCGAAGAATTTAGTAGAGTGTCCATGTGTGAGATTGCTAAAGAAGTTCGAGATATTCTAGAAATCACACATGAGGTAACACGGGCAGTTAAAAATTCGAAATTGCAGATACTAACTACTAGGTTTGAAGAGATCAGGATGAGAGATGATAAAATGTTTGATGTTTTCTATACGAGCCTAAACGACATAGTGAACTCTTCATTCAACCTATGTAGAAGATCCCCGAGCCCAAGATAGTTAGAAAGATTCTTGGATCCTTACACGAACGTTTCAGGCCTAAAGTCATGGCTATAGAAGAAAGTAAGGATATTGACACTATCGAGATAGAGGAGCTTACCTTAGACAATCCTGTTAAGGAAAAATCCCTTGCCTTGAAATCCGTTAGGAATAATCGGATTGAATCTTATGATTCAGATTCATCCAACGTTGAGGAGATAGCCTACCTAGCTAAAAAAATTCTGAAAAATGTTTAGGAAAAAAAAGCTGCAAGAGAAACCGAGAGGTAGCCCGAGTGAATCTAGGAGAAAATCTAATTCAGTGAGATGCCATAACTATCAAGGTATAGGTCATATGAAGAAGGAGTGCCCTAGTGCTAAGAGAGTCGGGGAGAAAGCTATGAATGCTACTCTTACTGATGACGACCGAGAGTGGAAAATATGTTATCTTCGTAACTAGGGTTAAGAGTGGATCCGAACATGGGAGTGAAAGAGACAAGGACTTAGATAGTAATGAGGGTTCTAGTTATGAGTCAGTGAGTGAGGAAGATATCGATGAGGCCTATGAGAAGATGTATCAGGAAAGCCTGAAAATTCTCAATAAAAATAAGGCTTTAAGTACGATTATTTAGGAGCTGCAATCAAAGAAAGCTAAGTTAGAGGCGTACGTTAAGGAATCTTCCATTATTCTGAGTGAACTTAAGTCGATGAATGAAACTTTAGAGTCTTAGGTCAAAAATCTCACCAATGAGCTTGAAAGATCCTCTAGGAAAGTTAGCGAGTTGACCACCCATCAGTGAGACTTTGCAAATCCAGGTTGTGAACCTTGTGAACAATTTAGAGCACTCAAAGTCTCAACTTCTTGCCTTCACTAGTGGTTCGTCAAAACTAGATAATCTTCTAGGAATAGATAAGCCGGCTAGAAATAAAGGAGGTCTAGGATATATTGTAAACTTGATGATATGCTAGTACGTTTAAGACCACATTTCTACTTTCTTCTGAGCAACCTAAACATATGCCTAACCCCAAACCTAATGTTGAGGGATCTGTAGGACAGAGATCTACAAGATATTGTAGAACCCATCGACCAAGGAATAGACGTCTGCATTCACATAACACAAGTCCTAGGTTTATCCCAACATGCTTTCATTGTGGAGAGTTAGATCACATCCGTCCTAGATGTTATCAGTAATTGAACAAAAATAGGAAGATGTACTTAAATGGAAACAAAAATTAGGTATTTGTTGCTCAGATTGGATTTTTTACTAAACAAGTGAATCGTTTGACCAAGTTGGGACATAATTGTCTGAAACTATTATCCCACTAGATAAGTTTGGGTGAAGAAGAGTGATCTGCAAAATCTGGAAGTGGATCAAGGTGCTGTTAAAGAAAAGAGCACCTATATACCTAACTGATTAGGTAGTTTTTGATGCATGCCCATTCTTAATTGTCACATGATGATTGCATGCATCAGTTGTATGTGTTTACTGTCATTTTGGTTCATACATATACATTCTCATCTGTCTACATTGGCACATACATATTCTATTTTTGTTTTTGTGTGCTTGATATTTTTCTTGCTGTGTGATGTATTCATATTTGAAAAAGAAAAACACAAAAAAAAAAAAAAATTTGAAAAATTGGAAAAGACAAAAAATAGTTTGTTATGAAAATTGCTACAGCGTGACATATTTCTTGAACTTGTTGGTTGTGATCATGCATGAGCTGAAATTGATAAGTTGTAGAATAATTTTCACTACTTGTTTAAGTATGTTTGGATTAATTGGTATAAGTGTCTTCATATACCATCTACACAGCACGCACTATCAATTTGTTAATGGGACTCTACCGCGTGTGTGAGATTTGGGATGACTGTCACATGTTGATAGAGTGACTTTGAAAATGAATTGACCAATATTTAGTAGACCTAAACCCAAAAATTATTCCCCATTAAACTAAGCACATATCTTAATGTTCTTCTTTGTGGCCTATTTGACTCGAACAATTAAACTTGAGGGGTCTCTTAAAATCTAGTGCTTATGGTCAACTGACTTGCATTAATCTACTTAAAACTCACTATAAAGATCATCTTGATCACCTATGAAGAACAACCTGCAATTAAAATAAAATAAAAATAATGAGATGGAAAAATGAGAATAATCTAAAAAAATGTGAAAAATTGATAAGCTGAAAAATATGGAAACTTTGAAAAATATTAATGCTCAAAGTAAGAGGAAGACAAACAAAAATAATAAGTATAGGTCGTACTGTACTATAATGGTTTGACTTTCATAAGTAGATGGATATACTTATTGGTAGTTATTAGTATGTCCCTTCTCAGAAAATTAAGTTTTGGAGTCCTACTTACATTGAAATAATGACACTTTACACACATGAGTCACTTGTACTTTTTACTCCATTCTGATCTAAATTGAGGATATGGGGAAGTCTGCTACTTGTTAATGTTGCTTTTGCATTCTATCAACTGCATTTTTAAGTTATTATGTATTATTGCTCAGATTGTTCTTGATATGAGTCCCTTTAGTATTTGTAACAAAAGGGGGAGATAAATGTATCTAATTGAGGGAAGAAAAACATGTAAAAATGGGAAGAGAAATGTATATAATTGAGGGGAGAAAAACATGTAAAATAAAATACACATAAGAGAGCAACTGCATTTGCATGCACATGATTTCACTGATTGACATTACTTACGTTTTGCATTGCTATGTCTTAAAGGGGTCATTGGGGAAAAATATAGATACATTGTGTTACTGCATAGAATTCATGAGAGTTTGCAGTAAAGGGGAGTATTACGTTGCATTTCATATCATGTACATTGTTGTTTGAGTTTTGATATTTAGTGATATTGGTGTTTCGGTTGGTATTTTGATTGGCATCAATATTTACACTGGGTATGTGAGTTTTTTTATTTTAGGAAACATGTTCAACAAGAAATGCAAGATTTAATGATTTGGAATACTGGGTAGTTTAGATTTTTGATTGATTGTAATTCCTTGATTTAAATTTGTATAGTTTTGATACAGAATGTCAAAAGGGCAGATTGTTAAGTCCAATATTGTAATTGACAATTCTGTGAACAAAATGAACTAAATTGATCATTTGTAAAAATTAAGGACTTAATTGCAATTTTGAATAGATGAGGTAAATTAGTGTTAGAAACATTGGAGGAGTCCAAGATGTCTAAGAAAATCACATATGACCATCGAAATGCAATTAGAAGTCTACATGATATCAAAGATCCACACAAGTTAAGTTCCAAATTCTTAGTCGTAAATTACAATACATTTTTCACATAGAAAATATTGGAATTTGACAAGGCTACACTATAAGAATTGTAGTCCTTTGAGTTAACTTTCCAACTCAAGTTGAATCACCTCAGTCGGATAACGAGAGAGAAGGTTATGGTAAAAACACTGACGACGCTCGATTCTCACTGGCTTTTTGCTTGAGCGAAAAAAACATAATGACTCTTGCTCGATTCTCTTAGATCCTCGTTCGAGTGACATTCTTATGTGGCAAAGCCCCTAATTCGCATTTTTAAGTGCTTTACTCAGCCTATACCACCAAAACACCTTCAAAAATAAATACCCAAGCCCTAGCACGAATTTTTGGGTGGTTGTTCATTGTGTCTCTCTTAGAAAACATATTCTTATCATATTTTTTGAAGATCCAAGAGCATGTCTAAGCATTGATTCATTTTATTTATTCTTGAGAACCAACAACCACATATTGGGGAAAACATTAAAGGTTTGATAATCCAAAATACATGTCTTCCTTAATCTTTTGAGGAAGAGACTCTCTCATTGGGAGATTGAGAGAGATAGATTGAAGCGTAGTTACAAGTACAAGAATAGACGGTTCTTGGTGGTCCACTTTGGAGAGACATTCAGTACAAACCAAGTAGATATAGGAGATAGCAAATTGGACTGCATGAGATAGACTTGAAGATCTACCAGGAGGCTAGAGGAATCTACGGCAGTAGGAAGCTGTAGGAGATAGATCAGGAATTCTAGTGCTAGAGGTGTCTACGACAGTAGATCGTAAAGCTGCGGCAACGAGTCTTAACAGGTACAAGGATAGGCTTGTTATTGTATTCTTCGAATTGTCTATAATGAAGATAACTTGTTTGGTCCTGGAGTTTTACCTACGATGGGATTTCTCCGTCATCATACCTTGTGTTATTTATTGCTTTCTACAATATTATAACTGCGACATTCAAACATGGGATAATTGAATTGTTTGTTTAACCACTTAGACATCTAATTAAAGTGACTTGTTGCTTTAATTAGTTTATTTCGTATGTAAGGTCAAATAATTTGTAATCTGTAACGTAAACTTGGTAAATCCTAAAAATTGTAGTGGTATTAGACTGTTCTAGATTCTTTCAATAAATATATTGAACTCTATCTATTGTCTATTTTCTAAAAATAAATAGTTGGGATATATTAAATTAAAACACTTAAAATAAGCCGTTAGAATAAAACATTGTAATAGAACATTTGGTGTTTGACCCCCCATTTTTATGAAACAATGCATTTTAGGATAGTAAATTGATGGAAAATGTGTAGTTAAAAAATAAGAAAAAAGTTTTTGATTTACGTGTTATATTATTTTAATAAATAATATGTGATTAAAAAGAAGAGAGAGAAAAATGGAAATCAAACAAAGCCTATATGCATGTGAATGCCTTCAAAAAACTAATGGAAACAAGAATAAAATGAAATGAAATATCGAAACTGTTAATCTATCGGGTCAAAGGGATTCAAATGCCAGATACTCAATAAGTCAGAACAATCCAATAATTAGAGAATAATTCTCATGTATATAAAAACCTTATTACTACCTTAGAACCAGTTTTAGCAACGGACTTTATACT
>NW_019241979.1:33302-72189 GCF_002742605.1 Olea europaea var. sylvestris | reverse complement strand
TTTTTTTTTTGGTTAATTATTTGAACCAATTCTTACATATATTAAATAACACATCAAGTGAAAATCATTTCTTTGACATTTTCATCTTTAATGTAATTCAATTACTTTAATAATACCTTATTTTTCATTTTTCAATATGTATTTAATTATTTCAATAATACCCTACTTTTTATTTTTCAATATGATCAATGTACATTTGATATATTTGTCCTACTTGATTGGACAGTAAATTAACTTTATGAAAAAAAACATTTGAACAAAAGATGAATATATTTAGAGTTTTCTTCCAATTTATTCAATGAATATTAAAATACAGAAAAGGTAAATGGGGAGACATAATGTGTATCTATAATAAATAATTTCAATTGATATATTCAACACATATTAAGCGAATATGAATAAATGATGGTATTCGTTGGATGCTTAGTTCAAGTCAAAAGGGTAAATAGAGAGACTATTCTATTCGGTTTAATTGTAATTGACAATTTTGTGAACAAAAAGATTCAAAATTGAAAAAGTGTAAAAGTGAAGGAGTTATGTGTAATTTTGTGTAAAAGTAGTTGGTAGGTTAGTGTTAAACTTTGAAACGAGGAAAGAAGAACCACCACAATTTCTCGAGTGGCAAAAACAGAATAGATGTCTCTAGCTTGTCGCTATGGCCTCGCTCGAGTGAAAGACCGTTGCTAGCTCTTCATTGGACGGCCGCTCAAGCAATAGTGTATCCTAAAAGACCCTAATTTACGATTTTCAAGAATTTTAACAAGATCGTACCACCAAAAAGTCTCATATATAAATACTTGTGCCGTTTCACGAAAAATGTCTGAATTGTTCATTGTGAAAAACATACTTACACCTTTTATAATTCATACAATCATACAATCCTTTCTCCATTGATTTTGGCGATAGAAAAACATCATAACTAGAAATTCAAACATTAAAACCAAAAAACTTCCAGAGGATCTGTCAGAAGTTGAAGATCGAGGAAGATGATCGGAATTCTGGTTGTTTGGAGAACGATGAGTTATCGGGAATCCATAGGAGATAGACAATATCAGAAAGCCGAGAGTCGATGTAGGAGCATGCAGTCCAGGGAGGCTTTGGGAATTACTAAACAGAAGGTTAGAAAGTACTCGTGTTGGTCGAGTTTGGCAGTACCGTAAGTTTGTTCGTTTATAGTGGATTCATATTGGCTCGGGCTCAGAGTTTTTGCCCAATCGGGGTTTCTCCGTCATCAAATATTCTATGTTCTTTACATTTCAGCAATGTATTATACTGCGCTCATTCAAAATAGGGTAGATTGCATGTGAATTTGTCCGAACTAATTAATAACTGTAACGTGTTGTAATTGTTAATTAATTTGCTTAAATTTTCGCAAACACCTATTCACCCCCCTCTAGGTGTAAATTGGGTCGAACTGTGTAACTTTCATATTCTAATTGACTTCCTCAATATTTAAATTGTTTTCAAACTAATTTTTAATTCATTTGAATCAAAAAATCATTCCACATAAACAATTTGTAATAATTATTTTTTATATTATCACATCTTACAATATTATTTTTAGATTAATTAGCACATGACATCTCTACCTTTTCACTACTATTGAGGAAAACATCCTCACCTTTCATTTTTGGCATTTTCATCCTTATTTTTATCTTTCATTCTGCAAAAGGTTATTTTCATTCATTTTCTCAATTAAAAGCTGTGAAATAAAGAGAACACCATTCTATTTAAAAAATACAAAAAAAAAAGAAATTAAATAACTAATTGCAATTGCAGTCACAAAATTTTTAAAAAAGTGCAGACAAATCCCAAATAAATCAGTAAAGGGATAA
This sequence comes from Olea europaea var. sylvestris, assembly GCF_002742605.1. Classification (NCBI taxonomy): domain Eukaryota; kingdom Viridiplantae; phylum Streptophyta; class Magnoliopsida; order Lamiales; family Oleaceae; genus Olea; species Olea europaea. The sequence continues at coordinate 70,354 of NW_019241979.1, read as the reverse complement.
TTAATACATAATGTTCATACACTTCACTATTATTGTAAAAAAAGTCATACTTTTTCTTATTCCTTTTTTTTGACATTTTTATCTTTAATTACGCATCTAAGTTCAAATCAACAATTAATAGCACGTTCAACTATAACTAGTATATTCAACTATGACTATCCCTATTTAGCGGGATTTGAAATCAATTTTTTAGTAAATTTTGATTAAAAAAGTTAATGAGATATATATGTGATTGAAAAATTGTAGACTTCATAAAATATATTATTAAAATTAATTGTTCACCTAAACTTAAATATTTGAATTTTAATTTGTACCAGATCCTTTAATTACGCATCTAAGTTCAAATCAACAATTAATAGCACGTTCAACTATAACTAGTATATTCAACTATGACTATCCCTATTTAGCGGGATTTGAAATCAATTTTTTAGTAAATTTTGATTAAAAAAGTTAATGAGATATATATGTGATTGAAAAATTGTAGACTTCATAAAATATATTATTAAAATTAATTGTTCACCTAAACTTAAATATTTGAATTTTAATTTGTACCAGATTAGGACTTGGAGTCTCTGTGCTGTGACTCATTCCAAGTGTGAACTGTGAATTTTAATCACCACTTGAACGTGCAATTAATTTTTTCCATTTAAGAAAACTGGTGGGTCCACAATATATATATATATATATAAAATGTAAATGTTTTTTGAAACGGTGGGCCCACGAGTTAGAATTTCCTTGCAATCATTTGTGGAAAATTTACAAGTTGGTGGCGTCGAGACGACGTTTCTATTTGACATTGCTAAAAATTAGTAATTAATTTTAACTTAAAATTGATTTTGATAAAATTAAATAAATATATATAGTTGAAAAATTGATAAAATTATGGATCCTTGAAACTTGTGGTTAAAATTAGTTATTAATTTTAACTTAAACTTTTATTAAGCCAAACCAGTTGCAAATAATATAACATTAAATTTTTATAACTTATCTCCTTTTTTTTTTTTTTTAACTTAATTCGCTCATTATCCTAACATTGTTGAAGATAAATTTGAAATGTGTGACAACGTCGATGATATTACAAATTAAATGTCTAATATTGAATTATCAAAAGCAATAATAACATGAACACGAGAATGAAAAGTAAATATAAAGCAAACGATTTTTAAAACCTATGTTATCAATACAAGAATTAATTTAATTTAACTATACATGGTTTTAATATATCTTATAATTAGTTATTCATTTTTTGCTTACATATAAAGAAAGTTCTTCTAGAAAGATTCATCTGTGATCAAGAAGAGAAATGAACAATGTAAAACTTCATATGATCGACAATTGCCCTAGCGATATTATCTATAAAAATATCATTAGATTCTTTCATAATTTGGTTAAGGAAGGAAGATTGGTCAATAAGAAAATCTTTCTACTTTGGTGATATGATATGGTCACCTTGCCTTTTCAAAGTCAAAATTTAACAAATCCAAAGAAATCTATTAGTCCATCCAAAATTAAGGAAAATGGGGGAGCAAAGGACACACGCCTTGCTTTGTCTAAAATTCATTAAGCCCTGTTTGGCTGTCATTTTTTTGTTTTTCCAAATTTTAATCTTCGGAATAGTATTTTTTTTTTTTTTTTTAAGAACGTGTTGTTAAAAAATAATGAAAAGTTTTCGATTTACATGTAATATTATGTTATGGATGATTGTGTAGTTGAAAATAAGGAAAATGAAAAAAAATGAAAGAGAATGGGGCCAAACGAGAGCTAAATTGCAGACTGATTGTGAAATATTTCAACAAGACTTTTCAAATTGCAAATTGCAAATTGCAAATTCTTGTCAATCACTTTCATTAGGATTTTAGGATTACTAGGAAATTTCATTTTGAAAAGATATTTTGAAAGGAAAATTGACTAACGTACGAGTTTTTATTTGTAATTACAGTATAGTTACCTGCCAAGGGGTTGGAGTTACGGAAAAGTTTCTTACATTGAGCAATGCCTTTGTTATGAAAATTAATGCAGGATAAAAAATAAAAATTAAAAAAAAAAAAAAGCGTTGAACCCCAACCTTGAGGGCCCCCACCATCCCGCCCCTAAAGCTTTTTAAGGGAGATAAATTAATGCAGGATAGCATATATGAAAACTTGATAATATTGAATTTATTTACAGTTTTCAAGTTTTTGTTCGTTCGCTCATAAATATTTACCAAGAATGCTCAGGCGACAATAAATACGAAAGATAATCATCTATGTCTCGAAAAAATAACATTTTTTTTTTTTCAAAATTGAGATTTTGATCAAGACAAAGTAGTCCAACTCACGGTGGGCCCACGAGTTAGAATTTCCTTGCAATCATTTGTGGAAAATTTACAAGTTGGTGGCGTCGAGACGACGTTTCTATTTGACATTGCTAAAAATTAGTAATTAATTTTAACTTAAAATTGATTTTGATAAAATTAAATAAATATATATAGTTGAAAAATTGATAAAATTATGGATCCTTGAAACTTGTGGTTAAAATTAGTTATTAATTTTAACTTAAACTTTTATTAAGCCTTTTAAGCTAAACCAAACCAGTTGCAAATAATATAACATTAAATTTTTATAACTTATCTCCTTTTTTTTTTTTTTTAACTTAATTCGCTCATTATCCTAACATTGTTGAAGATAAATTTGAAATGTGTGACAACGTCGATGATATTACAAATTAAATGTCTAATATTGAATTATCAAAAGCAATAATAACATGAACACGAGAATGAAAAGTAAATATAAAGCAAACGATTTTTAAAACCTATGTTATCAATACAAGAATTAATTTAATTTAACTATACATGGTTTTAATATATCTTATAATTAGTTATTCATTTTTTGCTTACATATAAAGAAAGTTCTTCTAGAAAGATTCATCTGTGATCAAGAAGAGAAATGAACAATGTAAAACTTCATATGATCGACAATTGCCCTAGCGATATTATCTATAAAAATATCATTAGATTCTTTCATAATTTGGTTAAGGAAGGAAGATTGGTCAATAAGAAAATCTTTCTACTTTGGTGATATGATATGGTCACCTTGCCTTTTCAAAGTCAAAATTTAACAAATCCAAAGAAATCTATTAGTCCATCCAAAATTAAGGAAAATGGGGGAGCAAAGGACACACGCCTTGCTTTGTCTAAAATTCATTAAGCCCTGTTTGGCCGTTTTTTTTTTTTTTTTTTCAAATTTTAATGTTCGGAATAGTTTTTTTTTTTTTTTTTTGAAGAATGTGTAGTTGAAAAATAATGAAAAGTTTTCGGTATACGTGTAATATTATGTTATGGATGATTGTGTAGTTGGAAATAAGAGATGAAAAAAATGAAAGAGAATGGAGACCAAACGGAAGCTAAATTGCGGATTGATCGTGAAATATTTCAACAAGACTTTTCAAATTGCAAATTGCAAATTCTTGTCAATCACTTTCATTAGGATTTTAGGATTACTAGGAAATTTCATTTTGAAAAGATATTTTGAAAGGAAAATTGACTAACGTACGAGTTTTTATTTGTAATTACAGTATAGTTACCTGCCAAGGGGTTGGAGTTACGGAAAAGTTTCTTACATTAAGCAATGCCTTTGTTATGAAAATTAATGCAGGATAAAAAATAAAAATTTAAAAAAAAAAAAAAAAGCGTTGAACCCCAACCTTGAGGGCCCCACCGTCCCGCCCCTAAAGCTTTTTAAGGGAGATAAATTAATGCAGGATAGCATATATGAAAACTTGATAATATTGAATTTATTTACAGTTTTCAAGTTTTTGTTCGTTCGCTCATAAATATTTACCAAGAATGCTCAGGCGACAATAAATACGAAAGATAATCATCTATGTCTCGAAAAAATAACATTTTTTTTTTTTTCAAAATTGAGATTTTGATCAAGACAAAGTAGTCCAACTCTTTCGGGCTTCATCACGCAAAGTGAAAAATTAGAAATCCGTCTTATAATCATAACAATCCAAATGCATTAACTGAAGCTATATAAAAGGGAGCCATATATCTCGAGTCAAGTCAAGTATGCTTGCAATGACAAGATTTTATTTTATTTTTTCTATCAAAATGGTCCCTTATAAAGCACATTAACTTCACCTTTCATCAATTTCAACTTGTCAAACTACTAACCAATCACTTGCTTCTACGTCTCTCTTTGCTAGTGGCAACATCCTTGTTCAATTTTCGAAATTTAGACTTTGGTTTATCACATTTATTACACTTCTCGTATAACTTTACGTAACAGTAACAGTAACAGTAACAGTAACAGTAACACCGTTGTGTTATGCTTATATTGTATTTCACCCCATAGATCAAACAGTTATAAATCATCCAAACATGTGTGATTCAACAACTTTCAAGAAATTCATTATACTAAAACCCTAAATAACTGCCATGATCGTCAAGATTTGTTTGGTTTCAGCATGATCATCATCATCATGATGAATCTAAACTTGGAGAAGTCAACACGTGGCAGACAAATAGTAGGTCCCAAGTCAGTATATCACTCAAGCGTGAAATAGAGAAACTTTGAGCATAGCCTTAATTTATATTAAAAGAAATCCTTTCCTTAATCTCTGCTTTAAGATTAGAAAACCCCTGTGTCATGACACATAATTCTGTTGAACCCACATTTTACATCACGAGACTAGCAACTTTGGGGGCCACAAAAGATTTGTATATTTCCAAATGACCCCACAAGATTTTCAAATATTTGCTTGTGGGTCCCTAATCTTGGATCTTTCTTTATATCATGTCTTCATTATAATTACCCAATACTGTTACCTTTGATTTTTCAATTTCCAAATCCAATCCTAAATTAGACTTTGTGGTTGAAGCTCAATGTTCCTATTAATATTTTGATAAAAAAAAATTTGCATGTGACAAAACATGCTGAATATAAAATATAAACAAATAAATTTTTTATCCTTAAGAAATTTTAACTTTATAAATAACGTGATTAAGATGAAATATATACCAAATTATATATCTATTGCCTATTCATTAATTCTCCTCAAAAAGAGTATGAGTCAATTTACAAGTTCTACGATAATGTCTTGATTTATAAATTATAAATGTAAGTTAGTTGTAGATACAAATTAAAATTAAATTGATCTTTAGTTTAACAATGCCTCAATAAAAAATAAATAAATTGGAAAATTTGGAAAAGAATTAATTATAAAAAGATGTATACAATTAATTATTAATCTTTTTAAAATGAAGATCAAATGATTTCTCAACTCCGTGTCACTCTATCACTAGTTAACAGTTACATTCAATGCAATTTTCTCCATTTTTTCTTGCATGCAAGTTGATGTGAATTCATAAATAATAACAACTAAGGAAAAATAAAATGAGTCATGTTTACTTATAAGTAAATTTTAAATTACAAACATTTTTACTCGTCAAAGTTAAAATTAAAATAAATAATAAATTATTTCGAGTAAGGTGTGTGTGTGTGTATATATATATACTTTTTTTCAAAACTTCAACAAACATGCATGCCTAGGTCGAGTGCGTTTTGAGCTAAAGAAATTTCTTAATTTGGTAGTTAATCACTTTTCGAAGTCATCACCGAATCAAATTAAGATTATTATGTTAGACAAAATGAGCACAAAGATCTTGTTGATTTTCCTTGAAATTCAACCACAAAATCCTTTGGTAATCAACCATAAATCCAAAAAAAGGTATGAAAATTGAAAAAAGCAAAGCACATGAGATCCAAAAGAAAGAAAAGAAAATAAAGTGAGGGTCCCATGGCCGAAGGAGTGGAGGAAACCACCATAAGTAGTTGTACCAACACGGTGTCTGAATGAAGACAACCTAGGTGAAAAAAACATGATGTACAATATTTTCTGCAAACGCAGGTTTTGCTTATCAACTACTTAATATAAGAACCTGCGAACAAATAGCATGCACACACATTCCACACACGAAAGTTGAAATTTTGATCAAGAAATTTTAAGGTTTTTCTTTTTCATTTTTTAATTATTTTAGAGAGAATATGGAATTAAATTCAGAAGCTGATGAGGATACAAAAAAAGAGCAAGAACAAAAAGAAGAAGAAAAAGAAAAACAACATTTTCATGTATTGGCAGTTGATGATAGTAATATAGATAGAAAGCTCTTGGAAAGGCTTCTTACTGTTTCTTCTTACCAAGGTATGTCAATACTGTTTAGTCGACCTTACCAGACATACTTTTTTGTATGGGTGGGTTGATTACAGATCTGCTCTGGTAATAATGCAGTTACGTGTGTGGATTCTGGAGATAAGGCTTTAGAGTATCTTGGGTTGCTTGATATTCAAGAGAGTGAAATTTCAAGAACATCATCAATTTCTTCATGTTCATCTTCTTCATCCAAATCATCCGAGAAAGAGGTAAGAATTATACACTAAAATAAAATAAATATAGGGAAAATTATTTTCTTCAGGTGGGATATATTTCTATACGAAATTGATCAGATTTTCACAATTTTATTCAAAAAGATTTCAGGTGACCCTTTAGTAAATCTTTTATTATTAATGTTGTGCACCCTTTACTGATTTTTTCTGCTGCATAATTGGTACGTCAATTTGCAGAAAGTTACATATTCTGAAATATGTACTTGACCGCTTCATCGTATTAATCAAATATTTTGGAGGAATTCCCAACAGTTAATTCTTATTACATATATACCTATTTATTTTCAATCCCTACTGTTTCCAACACCTATTTGGCTGTTTCTGATAAAAATATTTTCTCAGGTATCAAAAGTTAACCTGATCATGACAGATTATAGTATGCCAGGAATTACCGGTTATGATTTGCTCAAAAGAGTCAAGGTTAGCTTCCAAAACACAAAACCTAATTATAGGTATATCAGGTTCGCAATAATTCTAGATTAGACTGCGTCGGTATATATACTTACCAGCATACCAATTTTATGTTCAGAACACGATGATTCGAGTATACAAAGAACCTCTTATCGTGTATGAACAAAGGCCACGATTGAAAAATTAATTAATTTTATGGGTTCTGTAACAAAGTTTACAATGTTTCCAAAGTGGAGAGACAAAATTATTTTCCTTTTACTTTTAACTTAGTTTATTTACCTTTTCACCGTCTACTTAATTGTTTTTCCTCCTTTTCAAAGAACATGCTCTCAATTGTTGGAGAGTAATTCTTATTACATATATACCTATTTATTTTCAATCCCTACTGTTTCCAACACCTATTTGGCTGTTTCTGATAAAAATATTTTTTCAGGTATCAAAAGTTAACCTGATCATGACAGATTATAGTATGCCAGGAATTACCGGTTATGATTTGCTCAAAAGAGTCAAGGTTAGCTTCCAAAACACAAAACCTAATTATAGGTATATCAGGTTCGCAATAATTCTGGATTAGACTGCGTCGGTATATATACTTACCAGCATACCAATTTTATGTTCAGAACACGACGATTCGAGTATACAAAGAACCTCTTATCGTGTATGAACAAAGGCCACGATTGAAAAATTAATTAATTTTATGGGTTCTGTAATAAAGTTTACAATGTTTCCAAAGTGGAGAGACAAAATTATTTTCCTTTTACTTTTAACTTAGTTTATTTACCTTTTCACCGTCTACTTAATTGTTTTTCCTCCTTTTCAAAGAACATGCTCTCAATTGTTGGAGATAAAGCAACAAATTCGCTTTAATTTAAAAGTGATTAATTTGAAAAGAAAAGTTTGTGTAACAGTACAGAAGACACTGCAAAAACAAAATAAAAATGAATAGTTTTATACAAAATTATATTCTTTATTCATCATGTTTTTTATGAATTTTTTTAAGTGGCCATGAAATTTCTCTGGTGCAGAGATCTTCTTGGAAAGATGTCCCAGTTGTAGTCATGTCGTCCGAGAATATACCATCAAGAATTACCATGTAAATGCTCGTGCTCATCTCTTCTTTCCCAATGAACTATATTTATTTTTCTTGTTATTTGATTATTTCTTTGGGAAGTTGATTAATGGCCCTACATCATTATGTAAAAGACACATCAAAAGGAGCTAGAAGATAAAATTTGTGGGGACAGATTACACAAAATATTAATTGTGGGGGCAAAATTGAAAATTACAAGGACTTTTTTTTTTAATTTTGAAAAAATTTGGGCAATATATTGAATTTCAAATTTATTATGGGGGCAGGTAACCCTCCATAAATCCGCCCCTGATTCAAATGGGTTTTAAAGGGGCACTAGAACAAGAAATTGTGACATTGAAATTTTGTCTTGAATAGTATGTCGGCAATCATATATCAACAAGTTTTAACAGATACATCAAGGAGCTTTAAATGCGTCACGAGGAAATAATAGACCAAACTAATATAGCATAATGTGGATGCTCATCTATTAAGAATCTAATTATTTTGGACCATTCTGGAAATCCGCCCCTGATCAAATGGATTTTAAAGGGGCACTAGAACAAGAGATTATAACATTGAAATTTAGTCTTGAATGGTATATCGGCAGTCTTATTTCAACAAGTTTTAAGAGACACATCAAGGAACTTTAAATGCGCCACGAGGAAATAATAGACCAACTAATATAGCATAATGTGGATGCTCACCTATTAAGAATCTAATTATTTTGGATCATTCTATTAATCTAGCAATGAAATGAGTGGTGTGAAGAAAAAGAATTTAAAAGCTTTAAAGAAGCTTTAACACGAGGTACGAGGTAATGCCATATTGACGTAATTATTGTCATAATATCACATGGCACTTCACTTTTAAATTGTTTTAAATACAATCAACTTTTTCATTCAATCACATCTTACCAAATCACATTATGTCTCCATCTGTCAATCACTCTCTATCAAATTGGTGTGACCCAACAAATATACTATGCTACATTCTAACTTGGCTGATATGAATATAGTTCTTTTATTTTTCTGAAAATTTAGCATTGAACTCAATGGAGGCACGATAAAGAATTCAAGGATCCTGATCAACTTATATGGAAACTTATGAATACCAAAAATATGTCCCAGTTGTAGTCATGTCGTCCGAGAATATACCATCAAGAATTACCATGTAAATGCTCGTGCTCATCTCTTCTTTCCCAAAGAACTATATTTATTTTTCTTGTTATTTGATTATTTCTTTGGGAAGTTGATTAATGGCCCTACATCATTATGTAAAAGACACATCAAAAGGAGCTAGAAGATAAAATTTGTGAGGACAAATTACACAAAAGATTAATTGTGGGGGCAAAAATTGAAAATTACAAGGACTTTTCTAAAAATTGGGCAATATATTGAATTTCAAATTTATTGTGGGGACAGGTAACCCTCCATAAATCCGCCCCTGATTCAAATGGGTTTTAAAGGGGCACTGGAACAAGAAATTGTGACATTGAAATTTTGTCGTGACATTGAAATTTTGTCTTGAGTAGTATGTCGGCAATCATATATCAACAAGTTTTAACAAATACATCAAGGAGCTTTAAATGTGTCACAAGGAAATAATAGACCAAACTAATATAGTATAATGTGGGTGCTCATCTATTAAGAATCTAACTATTTTGGACCATTCTGTATATCCACCCCTGATCAAATGGATTTTAAGGGGGCACTAGAACAAGAGATTATAACATTGAAATTTAGTCTTGAATGGTATGTCGGCAGTCATATTTCAACAAGTTTTAAGAGACACATCAAGGAACTTTAAATGCGCCACGAGGAAATAATAGACCAAACTAATATAGCATAATGTGGATGCTCACCTATTAAGAATCTAATTATTTTGGATCATTCTATAAATCTAGCAATGAAATGAGTGGTGTGAAAAAAAAGAATTTAAAAGCTTTAAAGAAGCTTTAATACGAGTTACGAGGAGTAATGCCATATTGACGTAATTATTGGCATAATGTCACATGACACTTCATTTTTGAATTGTTTTAAATACAATCAATTTTTTCATTCAATCACATCTTGCCAAATCACATTATGTCTCCATCTGTCAATCACTTTATATCAAAGTGGTGTGACCCAACAAATATACCATGCTACATTCTAACTTGGCTGCTATGAATCTAGTTGTCTTTTATATTTCTGGAAATTTAGCATTGAACTCAATGGAGGCACGATAAAGAATTCAAGGATCCTGATCAACTCATATGGAAACTTATGAATACCAAAAAATTTACGTTTTCCCAATTGTGGCTTGTTTAGCTAATGAATACATGATAATACAATGTAAAGTAACCTAAGTATTCAATATCAACGCAACTATTTGAAGGGTGGTAACTACAAACAAAATCAACTTGTAACCTAAAACTTGTCTTTTACTAGCTTTCTCTTGATTATTCACTATGCATTGATTTTGCTGATACATCAATGCATTCGATTGTAATGAAGCAGGTGCTTGGAAGGAGGAGCAGAAGAATTCCTGTTGAAACCTGTCAAATTAGCAGATATGAGGAAACTTCATTCCCACCTCCTTAATACAACTAACATTCATGACACCATAATAGATAGTGATCACAACAACAATACTAACAAGAGGAAGGCTTCATCGCCTGAGGATTCAGACAGAAGAACCAGAATTCAAGAATTGCCTGTGTCCTAATATTATTTTTTCCATGTCCTGAATTCGTACTCGCTCTAATTTAACAGTAATAGAATGACAGTATTACTTGCGAAATGTTTTGCTAGCATATACGTGCAGTGTAACTTCGAATATTGAAGTGCGCATAATTCATGCACGAAAGATGAAACAAACCCACATATAACTTCACTTTAGTAATACCAATTACCAAGATTTCAGCTATTGGCATCAATCCGTATAATTGCCCATATACAAGATTTCAGCTATTGGCATCAATCCTTACTGAAAGGTATAATTGCCCATATACAATTTGTAGGGAGAAAATGATATGTTGGGCTAAGGAGCACAAAATAGTCAAGAATGTTCGCCTGAATAATACTAGCATTTGTATCCCAAACGAGATTCTTGCTTTTATTTTAATATCTAATTCTAGGTATCGGAAAATGCCACAAGGGAGAAAGGAGAGGGGTTGGGAGGTTTTGAGGAGGAGAAGATTCTCATCAATGAAGGATTTCTTTCCCGGTTTCTCGAGATGCTAAAATCATCCTCGATTGTTTTCACGAAATGACTTGCCAAAGATAATGATGCTCCATCTGCAAAAAGAAGAGAACCAATATTTATAAAACGTGACAAGAATTAAAACCAAAAGCTCCTTTCCCGCACCAGAATGCCTAAACAAATGATTCGTATTTGAAATTTAGTTACCTAAATTACAGCTTCTCTTTTCTTGATTCTGGTTCTTCCTTCATTCTATCTCCTTCATACAGCAAAATATTTCCACTTTCTGTCTTGAAAAATAATTTTGGATAACATTTAATGTCAAAAGTTTCATTTGAGATATCATTTGCAGTAGCAATTAGCATCCTACAAAAGCAGTGGAATTTCAACGGAAAAATTAAGATCTGTATTTCAAACATCAACAAGGAGGTATTATATAAACAAACAATAAACAAGATTAAAGCAAGAGAAATTTTAACCATGGATAATTCCATATAAGTCAGATGTCTTTACAACTTTCTTCTACTTCATGACTGATCCAAGTGCAAGGATGTATAAATAAAATTATAAGTCAAGTTGCAAATAAAATTTACATGTCTGTTTTTGCAATTATGATTTCTTTTTCTTATTTAAAGATTTGCTGCCATGTTTATAGATTATACCTATTGATGTTAGTACCCAATCTATCATTTTATAATACAATTATTCACAGTACAGCTACTGATATGCCATGACCTTTATGGTATGCTGTGAAAAATTTGGGCAATATATTGAATTTCAAATTTATTATGGGGGCAGGTAACCCTCCATAAATCCGCCCCTGATTCAAATGGGTTTTAAAGGGGCACTAGAACAAGAAATTGTGACATTGAAATTTTGTCTTGAATAGTATGTCGGCAATCATATATCAACAAGTTTTAACAGATACATCAAGGAGCTTTAAATGCGTCACGAGGAAATAATAGACCAAACTAATATAGTATAATGTGGGTGCTCATCTATTAAGAATCTAACTATTTTGGACCATTCTGTATATCCACCCCTGATCAAATGGATTTTAAGGGGGCACTAGAACAAGAGATTATAACATTGAAATTTAGTCTTGAATGGTATGTCGGCAGTCATATTTCAACAAGTTTTAAGAGACACATCAAGGAACTTTAAATGCGCCACGAGGAAATAATAGACCAACTAATATAGCATAATGTGGATGCTCACCTATTAAGAATCTAATTATTTTGGATCATTCTATTAATCTAGCAATGAAATGAGTGGTGTGAAAAAAAAGAATTTAAAAGCTTTAAAGAAGCTTTAATACGAGTTACGAGGAGTAATGCCATATTGACGTAATTATTGGCATAATGTCACATGACACTTCATTTTTGAATTGTTTTAAATACAATCAATTTTTTCATTCAATCACATCTTGCCAAATCACATTATGTCTCCATCTGTCAATCACTCTCTATCAAATTGGTGTGACCCAACAAATATACTATGCTACATTCTAACTTGGCTGATATGAATATAGTTCTTTTATTTTTCTGAAAATTTAGCATTGAACTCAATGGAGGCACGATAAAGAATTCAAGGATCCTGATCAACTCATATGGAAACTTATGAATACCAAAAAATTTACGTTTTCCCAATTGTGGCTTGTTTAGCTAATGAATACATGATAATACAATGTAAAGTAACCTAAGTATTCAATATCAACGCAACTATTTGAAGGGTGGTAACTACAAACAAAATCAACTTGTAACCTAAAACTTGTCTTTTACTAGCTTTCTCTTGATTATTCACTATGCATAGGTTTTGCTGATACATCAATGCATTCGATTGTAATGAAGCAGGTGCTTGGAAGGAGGAGCAGAAGAATTCCTGTTGAAACCTGTCAAATTAGCAGATCTGAGGAAACTTCATTCCCACCTCCTTAATACAACTAACATTCATGACACCATAATAGATAGTGATCACAACAACAATACTAACAAGAGGAAGGCTTCATCGCCTGAGGATTCAGACAGAAGAACCAGAATTCAAGAATTGCCTGTGTCCTAATATTATTTTTTCCATGTGCTGAATTCGTACTCGCTCTAATTTAACAGTAATAGACTGACAGTATTACTTGCGAAATGTTTTGCTACCATATACGCGCAGTGTAACTTCGAAGATTGAAGTGCGCATAATTCATGCACGAAAGATGAAACAAACCCACATATAACTTCGCTTTAGTAATACCAATTACCAATATTTCAGCTATTGGCATCAATCCTTATAATTGCCCATATACAAGATTTCAACTATTGGCATCAATCCTTACTGAAAGTTATAATTGCCCATATACAACTTGTAGGGAGAAAATGATATGTTGGACTAAGGAGCACAAAATAGTCAAGAATGTTCGCCTGAATAATACTAGCATTTGTATCCCAAACGAGATTCTTGCTTTTATTGTAAAATCTAATTCTAGGTATCGGAAAATGCCACAAGGGAGAAAGGAGAGGGGTTGGGAGGTTTTGAGGAGGAGAAGATTCTCATCAATGAAGGCTTTCTTTCCTGGTTTCTCGAGACGCTAAAATCATCCTCGATTGTTTTCACGAAATGACTTGCCAAAGATAATGATGCTCCATCTGCAAAAAGAAGAGAACCAATATTTATAAAACGTGACAAGAATTAAAACCAAAAGCTCCTTTCCCGCACCAGAATGCCTAAACAAATGATTCGTATTTGAAATTTAGTTACCTAAATTACAGCTTCTCTTTTCTTGATTCTGGTTCTTCCTTCATTCTATCTCCTTCATACAGCAAAATATTTCCACTTTCTGTCTTGAAAAATAATTTTGGATAACATTTAATGTCAAAAGTTTCATTTGAGATATCATTTGCAGTAGCAATTAGCATCCTACAAAAGCAGTGGAATTTCAACGGAAAAATTAAGATCTGTATTTCAAACATCAACAAGGAGGTATTATATAAACAAACAATAAACAAGATTAAAGCAAGAGAAATTTTAACCATGGATAATTCCATATAAGTCAGATGTCTTTACAACTTTCTTCTACTTCATGACTGATCCAAGTGCAAGGATGTATAAATAAAATTATAAGTCAAGTTGCAAATAAAATTTACATGTCTGTTTTTGCAATTATGATTTCTTTTTCTTATTTAAAGATTTGCTGCCATGTTTATAGATTATACCTATTGATGTTAGTACCCAATCTATCATTTTATAATACAATTATTCACAGTACAGCTACTGATATGCCATGACCTTTATGGTATGCTGTGTGGAGAGGATACTAAGCCGTGTTTGGTTTAGATAAAAATACTATTTTCAGTAGATTTTGATAAAAGTTAATGAAATATGTGTGTATAAAATTGTGAATCCCATAAAACATGTGGTTGAAAATGAGTTTTAGGAAAAGTGAATTTTAGAAAATGGGGACCATGCATGCATTTAAAGTTTACACCAGAGAAACATAGAATTAGGATGTAGCAAGAATGAACAGTGCCATCATATAATCATGGCAAATCATTTTCCAAGGTTATAATAGTAAACTAATGTGGCATAATATCAAAGGTACTGGTGAAGAATCTTAATTTTTGCAATGATAATATCATTATCACTTCCAAATAAGACGGCAACTTCATCCAAAATCGGGACTAATTTTTTGCAGTGTCCACACCACGAAGCATAAAACTCTAATAGAACTGTGCACATAAATTAAGCCCAGATTTTAGGTGTAATCGAGGAGATTCCACAAGCTAGAAAGGAAATAATTAAAATTGAGCTTTTTCTTCTCCAAGATAAAACTTACGGGCTGATAACAGCTCATGCAAAAACCAAGACAGGGATATCCATAATCAGGCACATACTCAGGCGCACATGTCTGCAAAGTGTAGAGAGAGACAGATGAAATGTTTTTACTAATGTTAAAAATAAATGTATGAGCTTAACGTGCAATCCCAAAAAAGTAAGAGATAACACAGAACATATAGTGGACAAAACTGTAACTCCTACCTGGTCAGGAATAAGAAAATACATCTGCTGACAGAAACAATCAGTAAGTAAATAACGTGCAACTTAACAGCTAAAATTACGACGATAAACAGAAAAAGCAGAGCAGTTCAAAAATGCTAACACGGTAAAAATGTAAAAGAATGATAAATATGTCAATATTCATACCATTTTTCTCCGAGTTGAAGACCATGTCCTGCAAGTTCCCTGCAACCAGCACCTTAACAGGTTCGCTTTTCTTGATTCTGGTTCTTCCTTCATTCTATCTCCTTCATACAGCAAAATATTTCCACTTTCTGTCTTGAAAAATAATTTTGAATAACATTTAATGTCAAAAGTTTCATTTGAGATATCATTTGCAGTAGCAATTAGCATCCTAAAAAAGCAGGAAAAGGAGAATTTAGTCATATCTGAAGTAGAATTTCAACGGAAAAATTAAGATCTGTATTTCAAACATCAAAAGGAGGTATTTTATAAACAAACAACAAACGAGATTAAAGCAAGAGAAATTTTAACCATGGATAATTCTAGATGAGTCAGATGTCTTTACAACTTTCTTCTACTTCATGACTGATCCAAGTGCAAGGATGTATAAATAAAATTATAAGTCAAGTTGCAAATAAAATTTACATGTCTGTTTTTGCAAATATGATTTCTTTTTCTTATTTAAAGATTTGCTGCCATGTTTATAGATTATACCTATTGATGTTAGTACTCAATCTATCATTTTATAATACAATTATTCACAGTACAGCTACTGATATGCCATGACCTTTATGGTATGCTGTGTGGAGAGGATACTAAGCCGTGTTTGATTTAGATAAAAATACAATTTTTAGTTGATTTTGATAAAAGTTAATAAAATGTGTGTGCATAAAATTGTGGATCCCATAAAACATGTGGTTGAAAATGAGTTTTAGGAAAAGTGAATTTTAGAAAATGGGGACCATGCATGCATTTAAAGTTTACAACAGAGAAACATAGAATTAGGATGTAGCAAGAGTGAACAGTGCCATCATATAATCATGGCAAATCATTTTCCAAGGCTATAATTGTAAACTAATGTGGCATAATATCAAAGGTATTGGTGAAGAATCTTAATTTTTGCAATGATAATATCATTATCACTTCCAAATAAGACGGCAACTTCATCCAAAATCGGGACTAATTTTTTGCAGTGTCCAATTTTTTGCAGTGTCCACACCACAAAGCATAAAACTCTAATACAACCGTGCACATAAATTAAGCCCAGATTTTAGGTGTAATTGAGGAGATTCCACAAGCTAGAAAGGAAATAAGTAAAATTGAGCTTTTTCTTCTCTAAGATAAAACTTACGGGCTGGTAACAGCGCATGCAAAAACCAAGACAGGGATGCCCATAATCAGGCACATACTCAGGCGCATGTCTGCAAAGTGTAGAGAGAGACAGATGAAATGTTTTTACTAATGTTAAAAATAAATGTATGAGCTTAACGTGCAATCCCAAAAAATTAAGAGATAACACAGAACATCTAGTGGACAAAACTGTAACTCCTACCTGGTCAGGAATGAGAAAATACATCTGCTGACAGAAACAATCAGTAAGTAAATAACGTGCAACTTGAAAGCTAAAATTACGACGATAAACAGAAAAAGCAGAGCAGTTCAAAAATGCTAACACGGTAAAAATGTAAAAGAATGATAAATATGTCAATATTCATACGATTTTTCCCCGAGTTGAAGACCATGTCCTGCAAGTTCCCTGCAACCAGCACCTTAACAGGTTCATTGTTGGCCTCAGGATGGGCGCTGACTTTTTGTATGTTTGCAAATTACTGTCCTGCATAAATGTAAAACAATAGCTATGAGTTATTTGCTGCCAGAAAAACTACAATAAATAAACTACTTGCCAAATGTGAGTTTTCATAATTTATATCATGCAGGGTCGTCCTTCAAAACCAAAATGCAAGACTGTAAAAATAAAAAGTAAATAAATAGACAACAATTTTAGAAGGTACAAAAAAAGTACAAGGATCATCAATGCCGTGGAGAGACTTCCATAGAGAGGTGGAGCGAAGGCCCTATGAGAAGTGAAGAAGGATTCTTTACTGTGAAGTCCTTGAACCATGCTGCAATCTGGTCGGGCTCAACATTTCGCTTTAGATATTTCTTTCTGTTATTTGCTTGTGTGATTATCAGAGGAATCTGCTCCTCCTTAAGCCCAAAAAACTGTTCATAGAAGCCAGCAATATGACGAGTTAGTAATGAAATGTAAGAAAAATAGCAAGTGAATCAAACAGGAAACTGATGTGCACAAACCTGGAAACCACCTTGACTAGCCCGAAAATCACCCATTAGAAAACTTAGGCCCTTGCACTTGAACTGCTTAGCAACATCAAGATATTTTGATCTAAAAGAATCATCATGCTCACTGCCAAAGTTCAGAAATGACATTGCCTGCCAATCAAAACCAAGAGATGTCAAATGTTTCCCACTACGAAAAGAAAATGACATGGAGTATTGTTGTACCAAATAACCATATGGTGGTACCGACTGAACTATATAAAGAAGATAACTGCACAATCTTTGGTAGCCAGATAAATTTGATCAAGATCATTTAACCAAAGCTAGAGAAATAAGGAAACAGAAAATAGCAGCGCTCCTTGGGTCAGATAGACATTTTAGGCAGAATTTATTTCAAGATTCTTCCTCGTCTTTTCAGGACATTCAGAAAAACAAAAATCTATTTTCAAAAACTATGGAATCCTTTGAACACCCATTTTTCAGAGGAACATCCTCGTACCTTTCAGCAACAAGCAGACACATAATCATAGAGGGAAAAAAAAAAACTTTTCCAAGTACCAAGTTGCAAAAGGAAATGATGTAAATGAGATTAGAGCTGAAATTTAACAAGCCCAGAGTGAATTAGACAGCATACATGTAGAGCCTCTGTTTGAGCCCCAATTTCTGAGTATAAATTTTGTAAAAAGTAATTTTTTCGGACAACGCATGGATAGAAAGTAGGAAAAGTTTTGAATTTACATGCAAAAATTATTTCTTGCAAAAATGTATGACTGAAAATGAGTTTGGGAAATTAATTTTAAAGAATGGGGCTCGAACAGGGGCCTAATTTTTTAGGCATACACTGCGTGATGAATTGGCTACCGCATGAGAAACAAAATATTTGTCCTTTAACAAATAACTTTATTCTTGGCAATAAGAAAAGCTAGATCATTTACAATAAGAAATGCTCAATCATTTACAATGGCAGATAATAAACAGAGGGAAAAAAATGGTGCTATTTATGTATTGCATAGAATTTCTTTCTACAGCAAGAACATTCTGTACAAAATTAGCAATGGTCCTAAAATGATGGAAGAAGCTTTAGTTCACCTTGGCACTGCAGCTGCTGAAGATTCAACAGACTTCAATAAAGCATCCACATCAAAGTCCTGCACCGCATAATATTTTGAGTTAAGAAGACTATAACATTAGATAAAATGTATAATATTTAGGACTGAAAGAACAGAATAAACAACCAGCCAAAAGTATGCATAATCCTAATAAAACTGAAAAGAAATGTTATACCTGAAAATCTACACTGTGTTCATCAAAAGGCTTGAACAGCATAATAATTGGCCCAGCAACTGATGAGTCCACCCGGGGAAGGAGCTTAGCATCAAAAGTATGACCAAGCTAATAGTCAGAACGCAATCTCTCAGCCAAAATAGTGAAGTTCTCAAACAAACTCATAGTCAGAATGCAATCTCTCAGCCAAAGTAGTGAAGTTCTCAAACTTCTCCCCAGTAAATTCTGGCAATACTCAAACCTGTAAACTTGCACAAACATATTTTACCTCCGCAGGTTACAAATTTGACTCCACACTTGAGGATAGAGGAGGGAAAAGAGTGGGAAATGACACTCACCACAAGGATCTTATTGTCGTCAATTACAGAGTAGCATCTTCAGGGGATTTAATTTCATTGGATGCAGGACCACTTTGCTTTTTCAAATAAGTAACAATGCCATCAGCCTCACAGGGTCCTTTATACTCTTGAACAACACTGCCTCAATATCTCAAAAATATAAGGTTGGGAAAAACTTGAACGTTAGCCCCCGCTTGGCCCCCATTAATTTCCATTCCTCATTTTTCTCTCTCCTATTTTCAATCACACAATCTTCCATAAAATAATATTACACATAAATCGAAAACTTTTCCTTGTTTTTCAATCACCCATTTTTCAAAAAACACAATTCTACCCATTTTCATTTCCACATAATGGGGGCCAAACGGGGGCTTATACTCACTAGAAAGAGACTTATTTTTCTCCTCATTTCAAGATAGATAGAATATTACACCTCAGGAGTGAGTTTCTTCCAGAGACCACCACAGCTGTAGCAATGTTCTGAAAATTAGAATGTAAATCAAGTAATCGGAAAAGTAAAGGAAACTCAAACATCGCATAGAGAAACAAAATTTTTCTCGTGCAATTTACACAGAGAAGAATACAAGATTATTATTTCAAATTATTTATAGATATGAAAAAACCAAAACTTCTTGTCCACGATATTCACTAAATCATTTAAAATAAATATCAATGTTCCTTCTAAATACTGAACATCCTAAACCTGCTCCCCCTTAGAAAAGTCATTCATTTCTCTCTTGTGATCTTATCTTTGTTTAATTTTTCTCTCTTTTTCATAAGGGAAAATAAAAGCAACGAAACTCTAAAAAATTCTAATTCTGCCATTTGTTTCACCTTACATTTACATAGACATACACATCAATCACAGTAAATGTGAAATCCACATTACAAAAACTCATAAAAAATCATAAAACTACAACAACTCAAGGTAATCTATTTAACAAAAACTTACCAGGGGCTGTAAAATTCAACGACGACAAACTTATGTTCGGCAACAAAATCAGTGAAATTGGAGTGATCTAAGGTCACCACGAACTCTTCGGATTCTAATTCTTCTTCGCATATTGATCCAGTTAAAGTAAACACGATCAAGAATAAGGACATCCGTAACTTTTAATCATTCGTGACAATAGTCATCTAATGTACTATGATTGTATATATGTTTAATGAGTTCACATTGTTTTCTTAAACTAAATTTATTCACTCTTATACTTGGAGATTTGATTTTTAAAATATGAAAATTCCATAACCAACTTGCAAACCAATAGGGGGTCAGCTACTCGGTTGGTTGCAAGTGAGAATGTCAAAAGTCGAAGATCTGGATTCATCCCAGTTTGGTTTAGATAAAAATTTGATAAAAATTCAAATTAACATTAACAATATATACTTCTAGAATCCACAATTTTCATCAACTTTTCAACCACATTTCATTAGTTTTTATCAAAATATACTAAAAATATGATTTTTAACAAAATGAAACGAGGTTTATTAGATTTTTGACTACATTGAAGTATATGATTGTTTGCATTGATATCCAGAAGGGTTTTTGCATTGAGACGAGGCATACCGTGCAAGATTTTTCGAGAAGAAATACATTGCAAAAATGGAATCAAAGGTTAATAGAGGTGGATCTGAGGAAATCTGAAAGGAACACGAATTCTTGATGCAATCTTGGGGAATTCAAAAAATGAAATTTTGCTAGAGGATTATGATTCAATTAGTTACATGCTACATTAATTATTCTATACATATACAATGCAAAAATATAAATTAGACCTTTTACTTCCACATGTCGAAGAATTCGTACACGGACAACCATAATATAGTTGAATCTTACGATCAATCAAGCTCAGAAAATGCCAAGTTTATTTCAATATAAATGCCTTGAGAAATCACAGTTTCCAGCTGCTTCCCAGCAAAAGTGAAGAGAGTATTTCCCATGGTATGATCCCATTCCCTACGCCTCCAAACGACTAATTGAGAGTTGAATATTTTTGCTTTTTGATAAACTAATCAACCGTCGCTAAAACATTGAAAGTACTGCAAATTGTGCAATGCAAGTATACATGCAAGAATATACACAATATATTGGCATGTCTTCAAGCATATTAAAAAAAATAAAAAATAAAAATAAATAAATAAAAAACAAAAAGAAGCAAGGATTGTAACTCAAAGGAGAACACTTAAGTGCAGAGTCGCTCCATTAATGGACAAAACCCCTGCTGAGACACTTTGTACAAACTCCTCCTTTAGCATTTTGTCATTTGTAAACAAATAAGCAGCAAGCAGCATTTCTCTAGCATTGATCATATTGAAACTTTCTTCGACTTTGTTCACCTTCCCAAAAGAAAAGATAACATCATTTATAATTACAATGTTCTGCTATTCGGCGCAAAAATTCATTAACAAGTGATCCAAATTTTTACCATGATGATGGGAAATAAAGGACCATGTCACCAGGAGGGATCAACGAAGAACAAAGACTGAAGCATTTTTGACATACCAGTGCTGCGTGCTGGAGATGGAGGGGCATCAGGTCTCTGGGGCCATTCTACCTCGAGCTCGGGTACAAACACAAGTGCTTTGGATGACATCTTATTGGACAAGGATATCAATCATATGAGAGCAATCTTTCTAGAAAAGTTTTCCACTGAATTTCAACCAATTCCAACCCACTTCCTAAATGCCCCGACAAACTCAATCCTCTTCGACTGAACCTCATTTCTAGCATCAGACACAGTTAAGCCCCTATAAAGATCTCTGTGGAACTTTAAGAACTCAGTTTTATAACTCCATTTATCCAGGTACATACCATTCTCCATCATAATGCCAATTACTTCCATAACCCTCTCAAAATAACCACCTCGGAGAAAATTTAACAGCAACAATTCATACAAATCTCTGTGGTATATTGTATCCTGATTCTCCATGCTCCTCTTAATATCCCCCCATAAGATTGTGATATCACGGTACATTCCCAAAGAAGCATATCCACAAATCAGATGGAAGAAAGTACACATGGTAGGCTGGATTTTCATCTCTTTCATTTTTTGATATGTCTTCAAGGCATCTCCAATCATTTTGGCCTTTGTGAAGAAGTAGATCGAGGAATTGTACTCGTGAACCGAAGAAGGACACACTTTCTCCTCTTCTCTAATATTTCTAACGACATCAGCTAAATTTGATTTAGTAGTTGACGTTAGATTTTTCAGATACACCATTCCAGCTTCAGATTCATAAATATATGAGGAGAAAGCCACCTTGGGGGGAATATTTAAAAGAAGGCCAGTTCTCCTCATTTGTTTTATCAGTGCTTCTGCTTCCCTAAACATCTTCATGTTGGAATAAGCAGCCAAAAGGGACATATATGAACTTTCACTGATGGGATATCCCATTAATTCAAAGTCATCCAAAATGTCATGTGCAGTCTGTAGCCATCCCAAATGAATACAAGCATCAATCACACTGGAACACAGACTGTTATATTCTAATGAACTACAGTTATTCTGAATGCTAATGAGAAGCTTCGAGAGCTTGCCAATCCTCCCACATCTCTTGTATCCTACAATCAGTTTGGCCAGAGCTTTGTTGCTCACAAAAAATTTCCCGTTCTTGAACACAACTAGCCCTGGCTTGCTGTCCACTTTACAAATAGAATCTTTCTGTAATTGTCGGGATAAAAAGTGCAATGTCAATCCCGTCCTCATGTTGTGAGATCCAATGGACACAGTACATGATATTTGTGGTTCCCTCTTTCCCCCTTGAAACAAATTTGACTCGTAATATCTACACAAGTCCAGTACGAGTTCGGATGCAGCATCTATATCACTGAATCTGAAATGCAAGCTTAGCATACAATCATAAAAGTGCTGATAGTGACAAACTAAAGTAATTGGAACCCGATCTATATAATCTTTAAATTTCTTTAACTCGTCCCTCATGGCATTGATTTCATGGATTCGAGCAATAATTGTAGCGGTGTGAGCGTCGGCTACAACTCCTACTTGTGCCATCAACTCTATAATTTGCTGACCCTTCAAAGATGCTCCAAATCTTACACAAGCATCTAGAACAAGGTTAAAGATCATAGTGTCAGGCTTTTTCAACTCTTTGTGAGCTGATTTATGGGCATTTTTATTCAGAAAACAATCGCAGATTTCGATCAAGATATTTGATGCTAAATACGTCCCAATCTCTGTCTTCGCCATATGTAAAAAGATGATTTCCAATATATCAAGAGAGGGCAAACTCCTCTTCTCTAGCATTAGTCTAAGTACGGTTGATGCTGGAACAGGAATTTGAGCCCTCGCTGAGGAAAGGGTGAGCTTAGTCATTAAGTCGGGCTCAAGTATTCCTGGTTTCTCTATTGAAATTGAAAGAACGAGATCACATGCCTTACGAAGGCATTTTGAATCAGATGAATAAGATAACTCAGTTATCAGCCCAGCTACAAGATACTGGCTCGGGAAACCATGGAGGCGCTTGAACTCCTTATAAGTTTCCCAAGCCTTATCCACTAGGTGTTCTCTCAGAGAGTTTTCAAGCTTTCCTAGCAAAATCAAGCGAGATGATTCTTCCTGGTATAATTTCTCCCGCTTAATGCCAATAGAAGAAAATCCTCGGGGAACGAAATTATATGCATCCAAAACTTCAAGCATCTTCATTTTGCAGATGAAGTCAAATTTTCTGTGGGAAGTCAGTCTTAAGGCAGCCTTATGTATAACCGCTAGTAATGATTGTGCCATCAAAATTAGGACATTCAAGCATGTCAAAATTGTCTAATTCACAATGTTACTAAAATCGTTTTGTCTTAAGGAGCTTCCAACATGCCTCTGCAAAGAAAAATCATTAACTTAATCACTATCCCATGAACAATAAGCCAGGGTTGAGCCCCCTAAATACACTCACACACAGCTTACAGACAGACAGGCACAATTCGGTACAACAAAATGAATTGAGGTCAATTCTAGTTACTCATAAAAACGATATTCAAATGAGCTAAAATTCTTAATATACTATGAACCCATATATTACCAACAGCATTCCTATCCCCAATGAACCTCAGACGTCCCACCCCGCCCACCACAAAAAATAAAAAAACAATCTTCACACACGAAGAAATGTAGAATCATCATTACTTAATAATAATATTTTCAGTAACCAATTTATAGCTACAAAGTGCATATAGAACAGAAAAATAAACTTATTGAAGTGACCCACGAAGAATAGTGGCTGAATTGAATATTAAGAAATCAAGAACATCCCGTCAATGTGGAATTAAAAAGATGAACCTAAGAAAAATTAGTGCCTTGATCTCTGAAGCCATCGTCTTGGCTGAAAATGCAATCGAAGTATCAAATGGTTGGCTGGTTACCAGTTGCTTCTGATCTTGATTGAGCTACGAGCCTATAAAGTTTTCAACTTCGTATTGCAATTCACAAAATTGTAGGGTTAAATGATTATCTGCACCCAAGCCCTTCTTTCCTCAGTAATTAACAGGCACACTCTATATATTTAATTGCACGATTGAGAAGATGTTAAAATGTCAAGGAAGAATTTCGAAATACACTCCGGTCTGAATTACACAGGCAGAGGTTTATTTTTCTCTTATCTCAAATACATAGACTGGCCTTTTTTTAATTTAAAATATTTTATTTTCTTCCTTTATCAACACACCCTCGTCCAATTATTCCCACTTAATATGTCAATTTTTTAAAATCATTCAAATACACACATGTTCCACTTTTTAGAAACATGGAACACCTCTCATTTTTTATTCTTCAAATTAAATAATTCAAATTCTTTATTAATTCCAACAATAATTTATTATTACATACTGAAAATTAAATAGTGGTAAATTAGGAAAGATCTTGACAAACATTAATTTTCCAATGACCTTAAAAAAAATTCTTAATTCGTGCGAAAAACGAATCAAACCTATATAATTGGGAAGAAAGGAGTATTTTGATTATGGAAGGTGAATATGAAAATGGCAATTTTCAAGAAGAAGAAAAGAAAAGGCAATTTTCTTGATTTTTAATATATAGAATATGTTTGGTTAGACTAAAATTGATGCAGTGTCAACTATCGATTTGATTCAATGAATTAGATAAAATTAAATATAAATTAAAAATAGATATAATATGAAGATAATATTAGACAATTAAATCGAAGTTTTAGTTTATTTTGATAAAAATTGATGAAATATGACCTTAAAAATTTAAAATTAATTATTGACTTTAATTTATATTAAAATCTGAATTTCAATTCTAATCAAACAAAGGATAGAGTTGATTAATGGGGATAATGCTTTTTTTTTTTTTTTTCCAAATTCACAATGCAATACTATAATCAATTCACAGTGCAATTCACCAATTCACGGGGCAATATACACTATTTACAAATTCCAATGAGTCAATGAGCAACTCACAGTCGCAAAAGGGCCAGAGGCAGCAATGAACTGAAAGTCATCTGTTTGGTAGCGAAATCAATCGAAGAGCAATGTGTAGACAGTGCCGTTTTCAAGCAATTGACGAGCAGGGTACTAATTTCATATGTTAAAAAGAAAAACTCAAACATTATTACAGTTTACACAAATCAAAATACATTAAAAATTGAATTTTTAATACAATTTCTTTTCCTGATTTAAATCGTAGAATAGCGTAGAGGAAATACACAGTCCTCTCCTAAATATTACATAAAATATTAAATGAAACTAAAAGAGTAAATCTAAGTTTCCTACACGTTCCCGGGTAGAATATCCAAAAGTGTGACTATCCATTTTGTCCAAAACCTAATCAATTTCCTAACCTTTTTTGGTGATTCCAATGCTAAATAAGAGAAGAAAATTTTTATTTTTCTTCACTTTGTGGCATTAATAGCAGAAAATTACTCCATCATAAGATACTTGCAACCCAATTTCTAGCCATTATCTTTCACATTAGTTGGGTAGGCAAAGCGAAGGAGACGATCGGCGGAGCCGTAGGATTGGAGGAAGGGTTGAATTGAAATGAAAATTGAATTTAAATGGAATGGGGAATGGGTTATAATTAGTTAAAATGGGAGTACGTATTGATTGGGTTATTGGGCTTCCATTCTTGACTGGGTTGGGTAGGGAATTAACCTTAAAAAAAAAAAAAGGGCCTTGGTGTTGGACCCAAAAATAGCCCGCACTGGACTTCATTGGGCTCCGCCCCGGTCTATCTGTCTGCTGTATGTGAGCGTATTTAGGAGGCTCAACCCTGGCTTATTGTTCATAGGATAGTGATTGAGTTAATGATTTTTTTCTGCAGAGGCATGTTAATTAGATGAAACAATTACAGTGACATTGTGAATTAGACAATTTTTACATGCTTGATTTTTCTAATTTTGATGGCGTAGTCATTAATAGAGGTTATACATTAGGCTGCCTTAAGACTGATTTCCGACAGAAAATTTGACTTCATCCGTGAAGTGAAGATGCTTGAGGTATTGGATGCATATAATTTCATTCCCTAAGGATTTTCTTCTATTGACATTAAGCAAGAGAAATTATATCAGGAAGAATCATCTCGCTTGATTATGCTGGGAAAGCTTGAAAGCTCTCTGATAGAACACCAAGTGGATAAGGCTTGGGAAACTTATATAAGGAGTTCAAGCGCCTCCATGATTTCCCGAGCCAGTATCTTGTAGTTGGGCTGATAACAGTGTTATCTTATTCATCTGATTCAAAATGCCTTTGTAAGGCATGTGATTTCGTTCTTTCAATTTCAATAGAGAAACCAGGAATACTTCAGCCTGACTTAATGACCAAGCTCACCCTTTCCTCAGCGAGGGCTCAAATGCCTGCTCCAGCATCAACCGTACTTAGACTAATGCTAGAGAAGAGGAGTTTGCCCTCTCTCTATATATTGGAAATCATCTTTTTACATATGACGAAGAAAGAGATTGGGACGTATTTAGCATCAAATATCTTGATCAAAATTTGTGATTGTTTTCTGAATAAAAATGCCCATAAATCAGCTCACAAAGAGTTGAAAAAGCATGACACTATGATTTTTAACCTTGTTCTATATGCTTGTGTAAGATTTGTAGCATCTTTGAAGGGTCAGCAAATTATAGAGTTGATGGCACAAGTATGAGTTGTAGCCGATGCTCACACCGCTACAATTATTGCTCGAATCCATGAAATCAATGCCATGAGGGACGAGTTAAAGAAATTTAAAGATTATATAGATCGGGTTCCAATTACTTTAGTTTGTCACTATCAGCACTTTTATGATTGTATGCTAAGCTTGCATTTCAGATTCAGTGATATAAATGCTGCATCCGAACTCGTACTGGACTTGTGTAGATATTACGAGTCAAATTTGTTTCAAGGGGGTAAGAGGGAACCACAAATATCATGTACTATGTCCATTGGATCTCACAATATGAGGACGAGATTAACATTGCACTTTTTACCCCCCCCCCCCCCCAAAGATTCTATTTGAAAAGGATTGACATTGCACTTTTTATCCCTACAATTATAGAAAGATTCTATTTGTAAAGTGGATAGCAATCCAGGCTAGTTGAGTTCAAGAACGAGAAATTTTTTGTGAGCAACAAAGCTCTGGCCAAACTGATTGTAGGATACAAGAGATGTGGGAGGATTGGTAAGCTTTCGAAGCTTTTCATTAGCACTCATAATAACTGTAGTTCATTAGAATATAACAGTTTGTGTTCCAATGTGATTGATGCTTGTATTCATTTGGGATGGCTACAGATTGCACATGACATTTTGGATGACTTTGAATTAATGGGATATCCCATTAATGAAAGTTAATATATGTCCCTTTTGGCTGCTTATTCCAACATGAAGATGTTTAGGGAAGTAGAAGCACTGATAAAACAAATGACGAGAATTGGACTTCTTTTAAATATTCCCCCCAAGGTGGCTTTCTCCTCATATACTTATGAATCTGAAGTTGGAATGGTGTATCTGAAAAATCTAACGTCAACTAATAAATCAAATTTAATTGATGTCGTTCGAAATATTAGTGTTAGGTTTAAAGGTGTAATTGGCGATTCTATGGACAGAAGGACTAAATTGTAAATTTGTAAAAGTCAGGGATTCAATTGTACAATGTTATAAAAGTCGGGGACTTAGGGTGCAATTTAGCAAAGTTTGTGGTAGGGACTAGGGTTTGAGTGTTTGGTTCAAATCAAGGTCGCAGCGCCGAAAGTTTGCTAGCTGTTCGCCCTGCCGTAGCTCGAGCTAGAAGAAGCAGAATGGACGTCGCTCGCTCTTCGCCCGGACTTCGCTCGAGCAAAGTACTATTGCTCGCTCTTCGCTCGCTTTTCCCTCGAGCGACAGTGTTATATGAAAATTCGTATTTTCAATTTTTGGAAAGTTTGACACGGCTTAGGACTCCAAATTGCCCCTAACTATAAATACAAAGGCTGTTAACGAATTTCAAATAGAGGTTGCTTCATTGTGCTTTGATATTAGAACACATTCATATTATCGTGAAGAGATCCAAGAACACAACCAACTGTAGAATTCAGCAATCTTATTCTTGTGATCCGGCAACCAATATTTTGGAAAAAAACATCAAGTTTGTGAAGACAAAATACTAGTACTTCTTCATCTGTTGAGGAAGGGACTCTCTCAAAGGGGATTAAGGGGACAAGCGCAGGAACTGGACAAGAACAGGAGGTTCTTGAAATTCTACTTGGTGATACAATCAGCTAAAGACCAGGAGGCTGTAATGGACAGCAGATTGGGCTGCAGGAGGTAGATCAGAAAGTTAGCAGGAGACTAGTAGTATTTACGGCAGTAGATCGTGAGACTGGAATAGCGGGTCTGACTGGATATGGAGTTTGGTAGAACTTGTACTGACTGAATTGGTATAGTGGAACTTACTGGCTTGGTCCCGGAGTTTTACCTACATCGGGGTTTCTCTGTCATCATATCGTGAGTTGTGTTTTGTATTATTTTATTTACTTTACGCAAATCGACAGTTCAACATAGGAATTAACTGGACTGTACGTTTAATCACCAAGACAATTAATTAAAGTGACGTGTTGCTTTGATTAATCAATTTCACAGTGAGGTCGAATAATAAATTGATTGAAACGTAAACTTGGTAATATCTAAAACTTGAATTTGACGTAGTAAAGCATTCTTGTGAATTTCCAAATTGTTGTAGAACGTTCCTAGAACTTTCAAGTAGTATCAGAGCCTAAGTGTGAATCTTGACCTTTCATTAGTCTAGATGAGTATGTCGTTGAATGTGTCAGCCCACTTTGATGGGAACAATTATGCGTATTGGAAGGTGAGAATGAGGGCATTTTTGAAATCCTTAGATGAGTGTGTTTGGCAGATTGTGGTAAATGGTTGGTCAGCCCCTAGTACCACAATAGATGGTATAGTCACTCCCACCCCTATCGAGAACTGGTCTAGAGCTCAATTAGGTGGCTGTAATTTAAATAGCAAAGCCCTCCATGCCCTATTTATGGCAGTTTCCCTCAAGGAGTTTAGGATAGTGTCCATGTGTGAGGAAGCAAAGGAAGTTTGGGATATTTTAGAAACCACACATGAGAGAACTCAGGCAGTTAAGAGTTCTAAGCTGCAGATGTTGGCTGTTCACGAAATATTTCTTTCGATTTAAATTACCGCAAGTGTACGGGTCGTGACAAGTAATAAAGTAGACTTTAGAAGTCCGAGTATCGTCCCACAGAGAAAGAGTAGTTCAATTTTATTTATTTTAGCCTTAACCGAAACTAATTGACTTAAGATGAATTTTAGAATTAAAAGCCCTAATTTTAGGAGAAATCCCCAAATTGAAGAACCCTAATTTCAAATTAAACCCTAATTACTCAAATTCACTTAACGAATGACTCAATTACGAAATGTTATGAAAATAAATGAAATGTATTGTCAATTTATGAAAATCTATGTAAAACGAATGCACTAGGATCACGAATCCCCAAATAATTATTAAGTAAACCCTAATTTCACAATTTTGATAATCCAATGAGAATTTGACAAATCAATGCTCCTAAATCTATTCAATACTCTCTCTCGAGATGTATTGAACATATTCTCATAAATCACCAGCCTATATTTCGATGACGGATTCAATTATACAAGAACGCATGTATTTTCTTTTGTGAGCAATTAAAGATTTACATAGGGCAAAGGGGTATATTTCTATCCCCTATCGGACCCTATGATGAATTATATATGTCGAGTTTAATCCAATTTCCTCAAATTCAGAATTGAACCACCAAATTCACACAAATTAAGTGCACATTAATTGTGGAATCAAATAAATCAATATAATTCATTCAAATAATCCCATCGAACTATGAATTCAAAGTCATGAAATAAAAGGTTTAATAATAATTACATGGTTCATCGATCACCTAGTTACAGAAATCTTGCCTATCATGATAAAAATAACGAAATCTATCAAGTTTTGAATAAAATATATCACCGGGTTATCAAAACTTGAAAAAATCTTGTAAATCTTCGCGTCAATCCTTGTTCTTGCCTTCAAATCCTCTCCAACATGAATGTTTTTGCCTCCCACTTCGTTCGTGTCCGCTTCTGGACGTTTTTTGCTATTTAAACCCTTCGAAATTAGGTTAACAAAGGAATTGCAATCATATAAAGAAACTGCAAAAATCGGGCACAGATTATACCTATGCGACCGCATAGGTATATGGATTTTGGCGTTTTTAATCCCTGGAGGGTTACTCGCGACCGCATAGATTTTCTACTATGCGACCGCATAGTAGAGTGAACTTCCAAATTGAGTCATTTTGATCCTCAAGTTTCATTCCTTCACTCCTTGACCTCCTCTCTTGTTTCTAGTTGCTCCAATGTTCCATTATAACTTCCAATTGGTGCTTAGCTTGATCAATTGCTTGATGTGTTCATCGGATCAACTTTCAGATAATTGCAATTTGGTCCCTGAATTTTCATTTTGCTTCAATTTGGTCCTTTTTCAGCTCTTTTCTCCTGAATTTCACTATTTTTATAGAATCACCTACATTGCATGAATTCGACAAAATTAAGTAACAATTCAGTCATTTTACTTGTATTTAAGTTATGTTTGTGATGTAAATAAGTGTGTAAAAAACACACTTATCAAACCCCCCAAATTTGAATTATTATTTGTCCTCAAACAAGATAGTGATATAATTCTGAGCAAACATGGCTTAACACCTTGCCTTGGCTCAGGATTGGACGAAGTAATTGATTTTATGAAAATTTATCAGTGCAAAATGACATCAACATTTACCTGTTAAGTGCATACTTGACGTGTGTGTGTGGATTCATGCTAACATATCAAGTTCACGATGAGTTTGAGTCCCGACCCCAAGTGGTCAAATGTCTCCTTACTCGCTCGAGAGATACACAACCCCCCAAACTTATTCTTTTCACTCACTTATCCCGGGGTTGTGTTTAAAAATTATGAGTTTACCTAGCTATAGTTCTCACCCTCTCGTAGTTTGGATTAATCTTACTATCACAAGTTCACATGTCAACAAGTGAAAGCTCTCCTAGTTTTGATTGCTTCGACACTCAAGATTAAACTAGGTTACTTGCCTCCCCTCAAAGGTATAGTTTCTTCCACCAAATGTCCAAGGGCTTTTCTTCTTGTTATTGTCTCTTTTTGTTTTTCTCACTTTTCTCTGGTTTTCTGATTTTTTTTTTTTTACTATCATCTTCTCATTTGCTTTCTATATAACCCATGTAACGAGTTTTAAGCCGATGACTCCCAAACTAGTTGGCTTTAGGATACCAGATTTTAAACCCTTGCAGGCTTATTCACCCGAGTTATAAAGGCTCAATCAGATGACTTTTTGTTAACCTCTTTACCTCTTGCTTTCTATATGGCCCATGTATCGAGCTTTGGGCCAGTGACTCCCAGATCAATTGATCTTAGGGCACCAGATTTTGAAATATCCTTACAGGCTTACTTGCTCGAATCATAAAGGCATTAAAAGAAGTGTCTTATTCTCACAAATTAAGTTTATGCCCTTATTTTTCTAGACATCTGGTATCCAAAACCAACCCTCAATTTAAGATTTTCACCTACTCTTCATACCACTGGGCAATCCACACAATAATTCATGCACGGAGCCTTACTTATCTCAATGTTCTCCTATAATAGCTCAACTATCACCAAACTATCTTAAGGTAGTTTACGGGTTAATTCAATAGAGGTTTATAATTATTTTCCTACTTTATGCTCAAAACCCCAATCACTTACCTAACATGTAAAGCCAGAATGGCGTGCATAAAGAATGTCAAGTATTACATTAGCAAGTATTAGTTGGCCTAATTAACACCGACCCCAAAGTTTTGAAATATACCAATCCAATAGCGACATCATAGCCGGCAAGGCGATTAAGCTCACACAAGCATACATAAGCATAATCAATATTCACTTACAAGCATGCATCATGCAACAATCAGTCAAATTAAATCTGGATTGTGCAAATGCAATTAATTACATGTCGAATGTCTTTTTCAAATTATGCCACCATCCCCCAAACTTATACAAGGCATTGTCCTCAATGCGAAAATTAAATTTTAGATGGCAGAATTTAAAGAAAATGAGTACAAATGAGGCAAACGATACTCCACTGATCAATACGGGAGCTGCGATGGGAAGCTAGAACCTGCAGTACCATCAGCGGGAGGTGGAGGTAGGCGTGCCAAGATCTCTCTCATCAGTGCTGACTGTTGTGTCATTTCATCATAGATTCCTTCAACACGTGTTTCCAAACGGCCCAGACGCTCCCAAGTTTCATTTACCCTTATCTGGATGCCATCCACCCTGCCCACATACACACTGAGTCGACCGTTCATAGTTTCCATCTCCCTCCTAGCTGCCTGGGCATCCTGGCGAGAAGCACGTGACATATCCGTGGAAATGCGGATGTCACGGTGGGCTGTATGCATCTCAGTCGTCAAAGTCCCCATAGCCTGCTGGAGACTCTGTACGTCTCGACTGGTTCTCGTGGTGGTGGTGAAAATCTGGCGCCACAACTGTGCATTTATCTCAACCTGTAGTAGTGGAGCTTGAGGCATCTCTTGCTCTGCGTGCTCGTGACCTTGCTCTTCTTGCTGTCTGCGCCGTTCAATTTCTTGCTTTTTCCAGTGCTTTATCCTTGCTCTGTCTTGAGCCTCCAAGGTACTGCGCTTTATGATGGGGCTGGGTTTGGCAGTCACTTCCCCGGATGCAATGTTTATACCAGCAGCTATGCATATTCCGGAGATGAGGCTTGGAAAGATCATTGAGCTGTGCCTGTCTCCTAAGGTACCCACATGATGGATCTAATTATAGCAGAGAGTGGCAAGATCAACCTTATTACCTCGCACCAAGTGATAAAGGAATCCAGCTGTCGGATCTGTGAATGTGGTCCTGTGAGAGGTCGGCTCAATGTTGTGACACATAAACAGCCACAGGATAGGCTATACATTTTGTCGCCCCAATAAGATCTCCGCCACTTCATGCCAATTGAAATCACCTGGTATAGGGGTTATGTTGTCCCACGTGAGCTGGTAGTAGTCTTGAATAACCTCGGGTGAGAATGTGATCCATTTTCCCCTGACCCAAGTCTGATGCAGGTGGTCGGACCCTGGTGTGTCAATTTCTATATTGAAGTTGGCATAAAATTCCCCTACCAACAATTCATAAATCCGATGTGGCTGCTCACTACTTTACCCCATCCACAGTTATGCACCAAAGTGGTAAGTTCGAAATCAGGAAAGTCTTCCAATTTAACAGCCCGCTCTGGTGTCACTGTCCATCGACTCACTATATTTTCATATCGGGCTGCTGCCTCGGAAGTCAAAAATCTTTGTATCCCTCCTTCAAGTACTTGAGTACGTGCTGTGCCAGATGATGAGCCAACCTTTTCTTTCCCTTTTGAAGTTCGTTTTGGTGGCATCCTGCAAAGTTGGAAAACAGCTAGCATTAAACGTCTTGTTGTACAGCGAGAAATCGCATGAAATGAAAAGCACGTAATTCATAAATCCCCCAAACTTGTTTCAATATGCATGTTTACTACCACGGTGTGTAATGAACAACGTATGATGATTAGAATAGTATAAATGTATAGCCTATATGAAAACTAAGAAAATTTGGGTGAATATGCTCATAGTGAAAGGGTTGGAGTCATGATTGAGTGTACACCTTCGGCCCCGGGCACCATCGAGAATTATCACGATTGTCCCGGGCAACCTCCGGACATATGAAAGTATGCAATGAGGTCTAGCACATACCCAAATTTCAGCTCAATCAGAGTTCGTTTGGTGTGTCAAATGGTAGTGTAAAATAAGGGACGGAGGGTGCTGTGGGCAGTGTCTTAATCATGTGTGTATTCATAGGCAATTTTGGTGTTTGAAATGTCCAATTCGTGTGTATGCTAAGCCCAAACTCACTAATATGCGTGGCTCATTTAACCTTGACAATAGATCAAGCAAGTTGTATGTCATTGTATGGAATCTCTAAAATTTCAACAATTGGAGATTAAGTCATGCCTAAAACGACACACATTCAACCATATAGCATCTAGGACTATGGGATATGTGCTTTTCAAATTAATGTCAATAGGAATGCAACCAAATATGTAATTTAAGTCCTCCACACATCACAGGCAATGTAAGAAGCATAATTAAACATAGAGTAGTCATTGTGGCATTTTATCAAATACATTGCATGCATAGTGTGAAATTGGTGCCAATTGAAAGAATTTAGCTTTAGAATCATTCCAAGTTTTCGCACAACACAAGCACCTCAAATCCAAACGTACAAGAACTAACCCATTGTCCCTCGAATCCTCAAAATTGAATCTTCACTCGTGAATAAACCTAGAACACATACCTTGGAATTGTAGGGGTTGAATGGAGATGGAAAGTTGATTTCCTTTTGATGATAGTGCAACTCCAACCTCGAGATTCTTGTGTAGTGTAGGTGAGTGAAATGCAATTATGTGTAGAAATCGTATCCAAAAGGAATTTGGGCGAGAGAGGAGTTGGGAAGAAAGTGATTTGGAAATTAAAATAAAATGATCCGGGCGTGGGTTAAAAACCCACGCCTTTTTTATGCCATGTGGCCGCATAGTTAAAAGCTATGCGGTCGCATAGTTATATATTTTTTTTAACCTTTTCTTTCGGTTGGTGTCTATGCGGCATGTCTATGCGATCGCATAAACACTTTTTTTTTTTTCAAAAGAAATAAAATAAAACAATGCTTCTTTCCCCAAAAATCCGATTTGTGTCCAAAATTTTTTTTTTTTTGATAAATGACCCGGCTCTCAACGCACCCAATTTTTCAAAGACATACTTTTAAAACATTGACGTGTGAAATTTAGAAAACATAATTTTCCTCGAAATGCGTGAATTCCACACTCAACTACCCAAACAACTCAAATCAAACCGAACTCGTGTGTGATACTTAAGGACTTGTGTGAACAGTGCTTGGACTCTTTTAACATGCTTAGATGATCGATGACCACATAACAAAATACTAAATGAATTTGAAAATAAACTTCCTAATCTAATGCAGAAAGCATAATAAAGTAAATAAATAGATAAAAAGGATACAGTGGGTTGCCTCCCACCCAGCGCTAAGTTATAGTCGATAGCTCGATTTTATGCGGCTGCTTCATTCTGGCGTCTCGAGTTGAACGGTTGACTTTTGGTTAGAGAAGTCACCGCCCCAGTAGTGTTTCAACCTTTGCCCATTAACAGTGAAGGTACCTTATTTTCATGGTTCACTCGTATAGCCCCATATGGTAGGACTTTTGTAACTGTGTAGGGACCCGACCACCTTGATCGTAGTTTTCTTAGGAATAGCTTGAGTCTCGAGTTATACAGTAGAACTTGCTGCCCCACTTCGAATACTCGCCTCTGAATGTGCATATCATGCCACTTCTTGGTTCGCTCTTTGTAAAGTTTTGCATTTTCATAAGCCTCCATTCTAAATTCATCCAACTCATTCAGTTGCAGTAGACGCTTTTCACCGGCGGAATTCAAATCCATATTTAACTATTTCATAGCCCAATATGCCCAGTGCTCCATTTCTAATGGCAGATGGCATGCTTTCTCAAAAACCAGGCTATATGGATCTACCTGTGAAAAATCATAATTTTCTGACACCGTTGGAAAATCGCCGCCGGTCAACGGCCGGCGCGTGGTGGTCCCGCGCCGGTGACCCTTCAGCAGAATGTGGGGAATTTTGTTACGGACCCATTTCCATCATCGGATTTGCCACGGGAGGTCCCTACAGTAATTAATCAAGCTAGGAAGTCATATGCAGCTGCAGTTTCTGGTAAATCTGTAGTCTCTCAAGCTGAGCGTAGCCAACGGAAGTCTTTTGCACAGGTTTTGCAAGCCCCACCGGACTCCAATGACCATAGGTTCACATCTAAGGAACCTTTCATGCATATGGGAGAGCCGGCGGTTGCCTTTACCGAGGAAGAAGAGGACTTTCTTTCTGAACCGTATAAATTTACTCTTGTTGGCAAATTCACACGTCGCAAGCCCTCCATGATTAAGGTACGTGACAGCTTTCAAAAATTTGGTTTTTGTGGTGATTATATGATTGGACTTATTGATGCGACTCATATTCTAATACACTTAGCACATGAGGATGATTACTCACGCCTATTTCTCAAGCCCTCTTGGTACATCGATGGTTGTCTCATGCGTGTTTTTAAGTGGACGCCCAGCTTTAATCCTAAGCATGAGACTCCTATTGTCCCTGTTTGGGTTTCATTCCCATTATTGCCCATTCACTTTCGGGCAAAGAGTAGTCTGTTTGCCCTAGCAAAGGCCATTGGAATCCCACTACGTACTGATGAGGCCACTTCAGATCTACGACGACCCAGTGAGGCACGGGTATGCATTGAGGTTAATTTGGAGTATAAGCTTCCAGATAGGATTTGGATTCAGCGTGAAAAGTGTGGAGGATATTGGCAAACAGTTGTGTATGAGAAGAAGCCAGATTACTGTTTTCGGTGCAGACATTTTGGTCATACTAAGGAGCATTG